>NW_028270148.1:1784102-2084102 GCF_037043375.1 Chiloscyllium plagiosum
GGAGCACCGTACTATCAGAGGGTCAGTGCTGAGGATGTGCTACACTGTCAGAGGGTCAGTACTGAGGGAGCACCGTACAATCAGAGGGTCAGTGCTGAGGGTGTGCTGCACTGTCAGAGGGTCAGTGCTAAGGGAGTACTGCAGTGTCAGAGGTTCAATACTGTGGGAGGTCTGTACTGTCAGAGCAGCAGTACTGAGAGAACACTGCAATGACAAATGGTCAATACTGAGGGAGTGCCATATACAACCTGGTCACAGTAGGCACTGCAAGACGTGTCAGAGTGTCAACATAGATACCACCATTACGCGTTGGGACACCTCCCACCATGTGCGTGGCAGGTACTCATGTGACTCAGCCAACGTTGTCTATCTCATACGCTGCAGGCAAGGATGCCCGGAGGCATGGTACATTGGCGAGAGCAAGAAGAGGCTACAGCAACAGATGAATGGGCACCGCACAACAATTACCAGACAGGAGGGTTCCCTCCCAGTTGGGGAACACTTCAGTGGTCCAGGACATTCGACCTCGGACCTTTGGGTGACCGTCCGCCAAGTGGACTTCGGGACAGGCAGCAGAGGAAAGTGGCCGAGCAGAGGCTGATACCCAAGGTCGGTACCGATGGGGAGGGCCTCAACCAAGAACTTGGGTTCATGTCACATTACAAGTGACCCCATTGCACTACACACACACACACACACACATACACACTCTCCTACAGACCCATACACTCACACAGACTCTCTCTCATACACTCCCACACTCACACACACCCTCTCACAACTTATACCCTTTTACACTCACACTCCACACATACACACACACTCTCTCACAGACACTCATACACCACCTCCACCCCCCACCCACACAAACACACACACACACACACACATATAAGGTTGTGGGGTGAATTTGTACTTGCAGGATTACATTTTCCTTTGCTCAAAAGCTGCACGAATCCAAGTAAGATTCTGTAAATCCATTTTTTAAGATTTGAATCAGTCTGACCATTGTGGCACAGACAGTCTCACACAGGGAAGCTCACACCTTCAATACATTATCTGGGCCGACATGACACCAATTGTTAAAGTTCAGTCGAGAATGTAACTTTTCAATGTTCTGCGATTTACAAATGAAAGAACTGAAACCAACCTGGTCATTCTTAAAAAATGAGAGACTTAACAAACAATCCAGGTCTTTTTCAACATTTAATTTCAATTACATCACACTTTAAACTTTTGCTATAAATTCTGTATCTTACAATTTTACACTCCACAACCACCTGATGAAGGAGCAATGCTCCAAAACCTAGTGCTTCCAAATAAACCTGTTGGACAATAATCTGGTGTTGTGTGATTTTTAACTTTGTATACAACAGTCCAACACCGGCATCTCCAAATCATGAGAGAGCACTTCACTGTCAGAGGGTCAATACTGAGGGAGCACTCTACTGTCAGAGGGTCAGTACTGAGGGAGCACTCTACTGACAGAGGGTCAGTACTGAGAGAGTACTGCACTGTCGGAGGGTCAGTACTGAGGGAGCACTGCACTGTCAGAGGTTCAGTACTGAGAGAGTACTGCACTGTCAGAGGTTCAGTACTGAGAGAGTACTGCACTGTCGGAGGGTCAGTACTGAGGGAGTGCTGCATTGTCGGAGGGTCAGTACTGAAGGAGCACAGCACTGTTGGAGGATCCATATGGGGAGAGTGCTGTATTGTCGGTGAGTTATATGGAGAGAGTGTTATATTGTCAGACGGTCAATACTGTGAGACTGCTGCATTGTTGGAGGGTCAGTACTGAAAGTATCCCACATTGACAGAGTCATAGAGTCATAGAGATGTACAGCATGGAAACAGACCCTTCGATCCAACCTGTCCATGCCGACCAGATATCCCAACCCAATCTAGTCCCACCTGCCAGCACCCAGCCCATATCCCTCCAAACCCTTCCTATTCATATACCCATCCAAATGCCTCTTAAATGTTGCAATTGTACCAGCCTCCACCACTTCCTCTGGCAGCTCATTCCATATACGTACCACCCTCTGCATGATAAAGTTGCCCCTTAGGTCTCTTTTATATCTTTCCCCTCTCACCCTAAACCTATGCCCTCTAGTTCTGGATTCCCCAACCCCAGGGAAAAGACTTTGTCTATTTATCCTATTTATCCATGCCCCTCATAATTTTGTAAACCTCTATAAGGTCACCCTTCAGCCTCCGACGCTCCAGGGAAAACAGCCCCAGCCTGTTCAGCCTCTCCATAGAGCTCAAATCCTCCAACCCTGGCAACATCCTTTTAAGTCTTTTCTGAACCCTTTCAAGTTTCACAACATCATTCCGATAGGAAGGAGACCAGAATTGCACGCAATATTCCAACACTGGCCTAACCAATGTCCTGTACAGCCACAACATGACTTCCCAATTCCTGTACTCCATACTCTGACCAATAAAGGAAAACATACCAAACGCCTTATTCACTATCCTATCTACCTGTGACTCCACTTTCAAGGAGCTATGAACTTGCACTCCAAGGTCTCTTTGTTCAGCAACATTCCCTAGGACCTTACCATTAAGTGTATAAGTCCTGCTAAGATTTGCTTTCCCAAAATACAGCACCTCGCATTTATCTGAATTAAACTCCATCTGCCACTTCTCAGCCCATTGGCCCATCTGGTCCAGCTCCTGTTGTAATCTGAGGTAACCCTCTTCACTGTCCACTACACCTCCAATTTTGGTGTCATCTACAAACTTACTAACTGTACCTCTCATGCTCGCATCCAAATCATTTATATAAATGACAAAAAGTAGAGGGCCCAGCACCGAACCTTGTGGCCCTCCACTGGTCACTGGCCTCCAGTATCAAAAACAACTCTCCACCACCACCCTCTGTCTTCTACCTTTGAGCCAGTTCTGTATCCAAATGGCTAGTTCTCCCTGTATTCCATGAGATCTAACCTTGCTAGATCCCCTGGCTATAGTCTATAGTCTATAGTCCCCAGGCTTGTCTTTACCGCCCTTCTTAAACAGTGGCACCACGTTTGCCAACCTCCAGTCTTCCGGCACCTCACCTGTGACTATTAATGATACAAGTATCTCAGCAAGAGGCCCATCAATCACTTCTCTAGCTTCCCACAGAGTTCTCGGGTACACCTGATCAGGTCCTGGGGATTTATCCACCTTTACCCGTTTCAAGACATCCAGCACTTCCTCATCGGTAATCTGGACATTTTGCAAGATGTCACCATCTATTTCCCTACAGTCTATATCTTCCATATCCTTTTCCACAGTAAATACTGATGCAAAATACTCATTTAGTATCTCCCCAATTTTCTGCTGCTCCACACAAAGGCCGCCTTGCTGATCTTTGAGGGGCCCTATTCTCTCCCTAGTTACCCTTTGGTACTTAATATATTTGTAAAAACCCTTTGGATTCTTCTTAATTCTATTTGCCAACGCTATCTCATGTCCCCTTTTGCCTCCTGATTTCCCTCTTAAGTATACTCCTACTTCCTTTATACTCTTCTAAGGATTCACTCGATCTATTCTGTCTATACCTGACATATGCTTCCTTCTTATTTTTAACCAAACCATCAATTTCTTTAGTCATCCAGCATTCCCTATACCTACCAGCCTTTCCTTTCACCCTAACAGGAATATACTTTCTCTGGATTCTCGTTATCTCATTTCTGAAGGCTTCCCATTTTCCAGCCGTCCCTTTATCTGCGAACATCTGCCTCCAATCAGCTTTCGAAAGTTCTTGCCTAATACCGTCAAAATTGGCCTTTCTCTAATTTAGAACTTCAACTTTTAGATCTGGTCTATTCTTTTCCATCACGATTTTAAAACGAATGGAATTATGGTCGCTGAGCCCCAAAGTGCTCCCCCACTGACACCTCAGTCACCTGCCTTGCCTTATTTCCCAAGAGTGGGTCAAGTTTTGCACCTTCTCTAGTCGGTACATCCACATACTGAATCAGAAAATTGTCTTGTATGCACTTAACAAATTCCTCTCCATCTAAACCTTTATCACTATGTCAGTCCCAGTCGATGTTTAGAAAGTTAAAATCTCCGACCATTATTACACTATTATTCTTACAGATAGCTGAGATCTTACAAGTTTGTTTCAGAGGCTTAGTACTGAAGAAGTGCTGCACTACTGGAGGTGCTATATTTCGACTGTGCTGCTAAACATACAGTTCCTTTGCTTTCTAAGATAGATATAAATGACCCTGCCACTACTTTAAGAAGAGGTGGGGAATTCACCCTCTGTCCTGTGCCTACATTGCATGGTGGGTGCCACACTGCTGTCTGTAAATTGGCTGTTGCAGTTCTTACACTACACGCTTGATGACACTTTAATGCTGTTGTACTGGATGTGGGCACCTGGTGATGCCCTGAAGATACAAACATTATTTTAGTATTTTATTTGCATTTCTGTTTTCAGTTCCCAAGCTCACCTGAAGGTCTAGCACTTTGATTTGATGTTGATGCTTTTTCAGCTCCTCTTGTATCTGAGACATCATCTCCTTCACTCCCACAAGCTGCTGTCTCCCATTCTCGTTGTCCTGTAGCCTGCTCCGGGACGTCTGCTCCCAACAGCCAAGCATGTTGGGACACCGTTGGCCCTCCAGTTGAGGCGAGTTGGCTACATGTCTGCACCTTCTGCTGAGCTGAAGATGGGTTCTGTACTGACTGCCCAGGGGTAGGGCTGTCCCTTCCTGACTGTGCTCCTCACTGCTATTCTGGGCTATACCACATGTTATCCAGAGCCAAGCATTCACAATCAGAGCCCATAAACAGGTTTCAATGAGAACCCTGCTGGACCACATTCTGTATTAGCAGCGGCTGGAAACATGGGCTAGGGGTAGGGACAGTGGGATTAGATTCCACACTGTTGTCAGCCTCTCACCAGTTTAATGCTGAGATTTGTTTTGTTTAGAGAACTACTGAGAGGAGGTGGAGTCATCTCTTTCAGTCTTTGTGTTCTCTCTCTCAGCTCCATGGCGATCTGTTCAAGGACATGATGCTTTTGTGGCTTCTTCTGTCAATCGAGGAGTAGGAAAAGCTGCTCAACAGACAAAATATCAAGTCACTGAACCTCCTGTAGATATACAAAATAGAATAGAAATTCATTGTCACATGTACATTTACATGAAAAATACTGTGACAAGTTTTATAAATTGCCCCACCATAACACTTACATCAATGACAGAAGTCATACATAATAATAAAAATGTAAAATTAAGTCAAAGTTCATCACAGTTTCCCTCACACGTGATCAACAATGCCCTCGTGATATCACCTGATGAAGGAGCGACGCTCCGAAAGCTAGTGTGCTTCCAATTAAACCTGTTAGACTATAACCTGGTGTTGTGTGATTTTTAACTTTCCACACAGAGAGACTGACACCCAGGGAGACTGACCCAACCCTCCAACACAACTCTGCGGAACCCAGATAGGGGTGGGGAAGGGAAGGAATTCCGTGTGTATCAGTCTCCCTGGGTGTCAGTTTCTCTGTGTGGAAAGTTAAAAATCACACAACACCAGGTTATAGTCTAACAGGTTTAATTGGAAGCACTAGCTTTCGGAGCGTCGCTCCTTCATCAGGTGATATCACGAGGGCATTGTTGATCACGTGTGAGGGAAACTGATGGGGTCTGATTGTAGGTGGTGGAAATGATGGAGGATAATACGCTGTATCCAGAGATTAGTGGGGTTGAAGGTGAGGACCAGGGAGGTTCTATCCTTGTTGTGGTTTGAGGGCAGAGGTGCGGGAAGTGGAGGAGTTGTGTTGGAGGGCATTGTTGATCACGTGTGAGGAAAAATTGCGGTCCTTGAAATAGGAGACCATCTGGGATGATCTGGAGTGGAATTGCTCCTCCTGGGAGGTGGAGGAATTGGGAGTAAGGGATCATGTTGTTACAGGAGTCAGCCCTGGACTTGCTCCTGACTCACTGGGAGACCTTGGGCTAGGGTGGAGCTGAGTCCAGTTTCTCCTTCCTATCGCAGGGCGTTTAGAATTGTATGCAGTACTCCAAATGTGGCCTTACCAATACCTTGTACAGCTGTAACATGACATCCCAACTCCTGTACTCAGTGCTCTGACTCGTGAAGACAAGTGTGCCAAATGCATTCTTCACCAACCCTGTCTACCTCTGATGCCATTTTCAAGGGGCTAAATACAGTACTTGCATCCTTAGGTCTCTCTGTTCGATAACACTCCCCAAGGCCATACCATTAACTGTATAAATTCAGCCCGAGTTGACTTACTAAAATGCAATACTTCACATTTATCTGAATTAAACTCCGTTTGCCATTCCACTGGCCCAGTTGATCAAGATCCCATTGTACTCTTAGATAATCTTCTTCACTGTCAATTAAACCATCAATTTTGGTGTCATCTGCAAACATATTAACCATGCCTCCTACGTTCTCATGCAAATCAGTTAGAAAATGACAACCAATAGTGGACTCAGCACTGATCCTTGTAGAACAGTGCTGGTTCAATACCAACAGGAAACATTTGTGGATGTGGTGCTAATCAAGCGTCTGCTTTGTCCTGTTTGGTGTCAAGCTTCTTGAGTGTTGTTGGAGCTGCCCCCATCCAGGCAAGTGGGGAGTATTCCATCCCACTCCTGACTTGTGCCTTGTAGATGGTGGACAGACTTTGGGGAGTCAGGAAATGAGTAATTCGCTACAGTATTCCAAGCTTCTGACTAGCTTTTGATATGGTTATTCCAGTTGAGTTTCTGGTCAATGGTAACCCCCAGGATGGTGATAGAAGAACAAAAAAAAAACAAAGAAAATTTACAGCCCAGGAACAGGCCCTTCGGCCCTCCAAGCCTGATCCGAACCAAATCTACTGTCTAAACCTGTTGCCCAATTCCTAAGCATCTGTATCCTCCTGCTCCCCACCTACTCATGCATCGGTTCAGACGCATCTTAAATGAATCTACTGTGCCTGCCTCTGCTACCTCTGCTGGCAACGCGTTCCAGGCACCTACCACCCTCTGTGTAAAGTACTTTATGTGTGTATCCCCCTTAAACTTTCCACCTCTCACCTTGAAAGCGTGACCTCTCGTTATTGAATCCTTCACCCTGGGGAAAAGCTTATCTCTAGCCACCCTGTCTATACCCTTTATGATTTTGTAAACCTCGATCAGGTCCCTCCTCAATCTCCTTTTTTCTAATGAAAATAAACCTAACCTACTCAACCTCTCTTCATAGCTAGCACCTTCCATACCAGGCAACATCCTCATAAACCTTCTCTGCAGCCTCTCCAAAGCATCCACATCCTTTTGGTAATGTGGCGACCATAACTGTACACAGTATTCTAAATGCGGCTGAACCAATGGCTTGCACAATTTTAACATAACTTGCCAGCTCTTATACTCAATACCCCGTCTGATGAAGGCAAGCATACTATATGCCTTCTTGACCACTCTATCCACCTGTGCAGCAACCTTCAGGGTACAATGGACCTGCACTCCCAGATCTCTCTGCTCATCAACTTTTCCCAAGGCTCTTCCGTTTACTGTATAATTCGCTCTAGAATTAGACTTCCCAAAATGTATCACCTCGTATTTGCCTGGATTGAACTCCATCTGCCACTTCTCCGCCCAACTCTCCAGTCTATCTATATCATCCTGTATTCTTTGACAGTCCCTTATGCTTTCTGCTACTCCATCAATCTTCGTGTCATCTGCAAACTTGCTGATCATACCAACAGTGCCCTCTTCCAGATCATTTATGTATATTACAAACAACAGTGGCCTCAATACTGACCCCTGTGGAATACCACTGGTCACCTTTCTCCATTTTGAGAAACTCCCTTCAACTACTACTCTCTGTCTCCTGTTGCTCAACCAGTTCTTTATCCACCTAGCTAGAACACCCTGCACACCATGTGACTTCACTGTCTCTATTAATTTACCATGGGGAACCTTATCAAACACCTTACTAAAGTCCATGTATATGACATCTACAGCCCTTCCTTCGTCTATCAACTTGGTCACTTCCTCGAAGAACTCTATTAAGTTGGTAAGACACGAACCCGCCCCCCCCCCCCCACAAAATCATGTTGCCTATCACTGATAAGCCCACTCTTTTCTAAATATAAATAGATCCTATCCCTCAGTACCTTCTCCAGCAACTTTCCCACCACTGATGTCAGGCTCACTGGTCTGTAGTTACCCGGAATATCCCTACTACCCTTCTTGTACAGGGGGACAATGTGAGCAACCATCCAGTCTTCCGGCACCTCACCTGTATTTAAGGATGCTCCAGCTATTTCCTCTCTCACCTCCCTCAGCACCCTGGGATAGATCCCATCCAGTCCTGGGATTTGTTGACCTTAATTTGTTGACCTCTAGCCTACCAAACACATCTTCCCTCCTTATGTCAAAGTGATCCAGATTATTCAAACTTCTATCTCTAATCTCAACATTCATTATGTTTCTCTCCTCAGTGAACACTGATACAACGTAATCATTCAGAATCTCACCCATTCTTTCAGGTTCGGCACACAGCCTTCCTTCATTATCCTTTAGTGGACCAATCCTTTCTCTAGTTACCCGCTTGCTTCTTATATAAGAATAAAATGCTTTAGGATCCTCCTTAATTCTGCTCATTAAAGCTATTTCATGACCACTTTTAGCCCGCTTGATTCTAAGCTTGAGACTGGTCCTACCCTCCCGATATTTCTCCAGGGCCCATTCTGTTCTTAGCTGCCTGGACCTTATGTACGCTTCCCTTTTCTTCTTGGCTAGTCGTACAATTTCTCCTGTCATCCACAGTTCATGAATCTTGCCCTTCCTATTCTTTGCCTTCAATGGGACATGCCTATCCTCCTCTGTCTTTATCCCATCGTTGAAAGCCTTCCACATCTCAAATGTGGACTTCCCTTCAAATAGTTGTGTCCAATCCACATTTCACAGCTCCTGCCTAATTTTGATATAATTGGCCTTGGCCCAGTTTAGTACTCTCCCCTTAGGACCACGCTCATCTTTGTCTACGAGTATTCTAAAACTTACAGAATTGTGGTCACTGTTCCCAAAGATATCCTCCACCACAACTTCTACCATCTGGCTGGGCTCATTCCCCAACACCAGGCCCAATATGGCCCCTTTCCTCGTCGGACTATTGATATACTGCTCCGGAAAACTCTCCTGGACGCTTCTTACAAATTCTACCCCATCCAGACCTCTGACTCTAAGTGTATCCCAGTCAATGTTGGGAAAATTAAAATCTCCCATCACCACTACCCTGTTGCCTCTACATCTTTCCATAATCTGTTTACCTATTTGTTCTTCTACCTCATGCTCACTGTTGGGAGGCCTGTAATACAGCCCCAACAATGTAACTGCACCGTTCTTATTTCTCAGCTCCACCCATAATACCTCACTACCCAAGCCCTCCATAGCGTCCTCCTTTAGCACAGCCGTGATATCGTCCCTGACCAGCAATTCAACTCCACCCCCTCTTTTACTTCCCTCCCTGTCCTGTCTGAAGCATCTATATCCTGGAACATTTAGTTGCCAATCATGCCCTTCCTTCAACCAAGCCTCTGTGATTGCAATAACGTCATACTCCCAGGCACCAATCCAAGCCTGAAGTCCATCTGCCTTACACACTATACTCCTTGCATTAAAGTAGATGCATTTCAGGCCACCAGTTCTTTTGTGTTCACCTGCTCTATGCCTACTCTTCCCCTTATTAACACTATCTTCATTATTCTTACAGTCTCCAGTCTCCACCTCGCTGCCTACTTGTTTTCTTTTCTGGTCCCCAGCCCACTGCCACATTAGTTTAAAACCTCCCCAACAGCAGTAGCAGAAACTCCCCCTCGGCAATTAGTTCCGGTCTGGTTCAGGTGTAGACCGTCCATTTTGTAATAGTCCTACCTTCCCCAGAACCGGTCCCAATGTCCAACAAATCTGAACCCCTCCCTCCTACACCATCTCTCAAGCCACGTGTTCATCCTGCCTATTTTTTCATTTCCACGCTGGCTAGCACGTGGCACTGGTAGAATCCCGAGATCACTACCTTTAAGATCCTCCTCTTTATCTTCTCTCCTAGCTCCCTGACTTCTGCTTTCAGGACCTCATCTCGCTGTCTACTTATATCGTTGGTGCCAATGTGCACCACAACAACTGGCTGTTCACCCTCCCCTTTTAGAATGCTCTGCAGCCGATCGGTGACATCCCTGACCCGAGCACCTGGGAGGCAACATACCATCCGGGAGTCCTATTTTCACCCACAGAACCGCCTATCTACTCCCCTCACAATAGAATCCCCTATGACTATGGTCCTACGAGACTTTTTCCTGACCTTCTGAACAGTAGTGCCCGCCATGGTGCCACGATCTTGACAACTGCTGCCCTCCCCTGGTGAGCCTTCTCTCCCAACAGTATCCAAAACGATATGTCTGTTTTGGAGGGAGATGACCTCAGGATAACACCATTGAATGTCATGGAGTAATGGTTGGATTCTCTCTTGTTGAAGCTGGTCATTGCCTGGCACTTGTGTTATTTAAATGTTGCTTTCTCCTGTCAGCCCAAGCCAGGATGTTGAGCAGTTTTGGTGACTTTGGATTTGGATTGTTTCAGTATGTGAGGAATCATGAATGGCACTGAACATTTTGAAATTATTGCCTCGCATCCCCAGTTCTGACCTTATGGTAGAGAGAAGCTCATTGATGAAGCAGCTGAAGGTAACTGGGCTGAGAACACAGCAGGGCTGAGGAGCTCCTGAAGAGATGTTTTGGGACTGACATGAACCATCTTCCAGGAGAGATGGCCCCTGATTCCCATTGACTCCAGTTTTGTTCAGGCTCCCTCGTACTACACTCAGTCAAATACAGCCTTGATATAAAGGGTCATCATTCTCACCTCACCTGTGGAGTTCAGCTGTTTTGTCAAAAAGGCTGTAATGGAGACAAGTAGAGTCATAAAGTCACAGAGTCATAGAGACATAGTATAGCACAGAAACTGACCCTTCGGTCCAACCCGTCCATGCCAACCAGCTTTCCTAACCCATTTGCTAACACTTGGCCCATATCCCTCTCAATCATTCTTATTCATATATCCATTCAGATGCCTTTTAAATGCTGTAATTGTACCAGTCTCGACCAATTCCTCTGGCAGCTCATTCCTTACACACACCACCCTCTGTGTGAAAACGTTGCCCCTTAGGTCTCTTTTATATCTTTCCCCTCTCACCCTAAACGTATGCCCTCTAGTCCTGGACTCCTCCACCCCAGGGAAAATACTTTGTCTGTTTACCCTATCCATGCCCCTCATGATTTTAAGGTCACCCCTCAGCCTCCAATGCTCTAGGGAAAACAGCCCCAGCCTGTTCAGCCTCTCCCTATAGATCAAGTCCTCCAACCCTGGCAACATCCTTGTAAATCCTTTCTAAACCCTTTCAAGAAGGAGACCAAAACTGCACACAATATTCCAAAAGTGGCCTCACCAATATTCTGAAACCAGCAACATGACCTTTCAACTCCTGTACTCAGCACTCTGACCAATAAAGGAAAGCATACCAAATGCCTTCTTCACTATCCTATCTACCTGCGACTCCACTTTCAAGGGGCTATGAATCTGCACTCCAAGGTCTCTTTGTTCAGCAACACTCACTAGGACCTTACCATTAAGTGTATAAATCCTGCTAAGATTTGCTTTCCCAAAATGCAGCACCTGGCATTTATCTGAATTAAACTCCATCTGCCACTTCTCAGCCCATTGGCCCATCTGGCCAAATACTTATTGACTCTGGCAGAACCTAAGTTGAAAATCACTGATCAGGGCAGGTGCTGCTTGATAGTACTGTTGATGATCTCTTCCATCACTTTACTGACGATTGAGAGTAGACTGATGGGGCAGTAATTGGCTGGGTTGGATTTGTCCTGATTTTTAAAATTTTTCAAATCCAGTGTTGTAGCTCTACTGGAACAGGAACAGCTTGGCTAAAGCACAGAGTATGTCCTAGAGCACAGTTTTTCAGTGCTCTTGCCAGAATGTTGTCAGGAGCCATTGACTTGCAGTATCCATTGCTTCCAACCATTTCTTGATATCACGTGGAGTGAATTGAATTGGCTGAAGACTGATATCTGTGATGCTGGGGTGTGGAGGAGCTGCTGTTGGCCTGGGGTGGACAAAGTAAAAAAATCACAGCACACCAAGTTACAGTCCAACAGGTTTATTTAGAAACACTAGCTTTCGGAGCATTGCTCCTTCATCAGGTGAAAGGAGCAGCACTCCGAAAGCTAGTGCTTCCAAATAAACCTGTTGGACTGTAACTTGGTGTGCTGTGATTTTTTTAACTTTACCACCTGAGCCTGACTATTTGGGCAGAATGTGCAGAATGATCCAATTTCGAAGCTCCTTGGATGCTGCCTGAACTGCTGTGCTCTTCCAGCACCACTGATCCAGAATCTGGTTTCCAGCATCTGCAGTCATTGTTTTTACCAGAATGATATTCCTCCCTCACTAATGTTGTTAAAACCCTTTATTCTGCTAAACCTTTCAATCAAGTTTTTATTTCACATTCTCTGTTTTGAAAGAGACCAAGTTTCTTGGATCTGGTATTTGAGCCAATTTTTTTTCAAGATCTGTAGTCAGTTTTCCACTTTGCAGTTTTTGCTGAAAGTTTCATTCTCTCAATTGTGCTTCCCTTCACCTGATGAAGGAGCAGCACTTTGAGAGCTTGTGATTTCAAATAAACCCTGTTGGATTATAACCTGGTGACCTTGTCAACCCCAGTCCACATCAATACTGATGAGCATCTCTCCAAATCTCTTCCCTGTTTTCTTGAGTGCTTCACTCTCCTGTATGCCAATTGGGGATGACAAATGTTTGTACTATTTCAAACTTGGCCCAACCAAGGTTCGATCAAAAGCTGCCATTATCTCTTAAACATTCTATTCTTTTGTGCCAGAAGTAACCTGCAGCAATTAGGGTCTTCCTGATTTATGGTACTATGATTTCTGTATCTGTACTGTCAGATCTTTTTGTTCAGCTGTCCTATTTAGTTCCTTATCTTCCAAAGAATAAGTGCTTTCCTCACTCTGCCTACAACAATGAATCACCTTTCTTTATCTCTCCTCCACTATAAGGAATTTGATTTTCTTTTAAACCACCCACTCTACAAGTCTGTTTATGTCTTTCTGAATTGTGGAGAACTCCTCCATATTACTTATATCTCTATATTGGTATTATCTGTAAATTTCAAAACCATAACTCCTATTTTTAAACATTTATTCACAAGACATGGGAGTCACAGGCAAGGCCAGCATTTGTCACCCATTCGTAATTACCTTGAGAAGATGCAGCCCATCCTGTTGAAACACTGCAATTGTAATAAATGCTGTTAGGAAGGAAGTTCAAGGATTATAATCCAGTAACACTGAAGGTATAGCGATATATTTTCAAGACAGGATGGTGAGTGACATGGAGGTAGTGGTGGAAGGACAGGGACAGGATTTCACAGGTCACAGGAATGTGCTGGCAGACTGCTAACTGGTTTGAAGTGTGTCTACTTCAGCACCAGAAGTATCCGAAATAAGGTAGGTGAGTTTGCAGCCTGGATAGGTACCTTGGACTTCGATGTTGTGGCCATTTCAGAGACATGGATAGAGTAGGGTGAGGAATGGATGTTGCAGGTTGCAGGGTTCAGATCTTTCATTATCATGCAACATTGTCATGTTGCAGTTGTATAAGACTCTGGTGCGGCCGCATCTGGAGTATTGTGTGCAGTTTTGGTCGCCATACTATAGGAAGGATGTGGAGGCACTGGAACGGGTGCAGAGGAGGTTTACCAGGATGTTGCCTGGTATGGTAGGAAGATCGTATGAGGAAAGGCTGAGGCACTTGGGGCTGTTTTCATTGGAGAAAAGAAGGTTTAGGGGTGACTTGATAGAGGTGTACAAGATGATTAGGGGTTTAGATAGGGTTGACCATGAGAACCTTTTTCCACGTATGGAGTCAGCTATTACGAGGGGGCATAGCTTTAAATTAAGGGGGGGTAGATATAGGACTGAAGTTAGGGGTAGGTTCTTTACTCAGCGAGTCGAGAGTTCATGGAATGCCCTGCCAGTAGCAGTGGTGGACTCTCCCTCTTTATGGGCATTTAAACGGGCATTGGATAGGCATATGGAGGATAGTGGGCTAGTGTAGGTTAGGTGGGCTTGGATCGGCGCAACATCGAGGGCCAAAGGGCCTGTACTGCGCTGTATTTTTCTATGTTCTATGTTCTATGTTAAGAACAGGCAAGGCGATAAAAGAGGGGATGCGTGCCCTTGTTAGTAAAAGATAGTATAACTGTGGATGAGAGAATTTTTGATGAGGACTCGTCTACTGAGGTAGTGTAGGCTGAGGTTAGAAACAGGAGAGGAGAGGTCACACTGCTTGGAGTTTTTTATAGGCCTCCGCAGAGTTCCAGGGAGGTGGAAGAGAGGATTAGCAACATTATTCTGGGTAGGAGTGAAAGGAACAGGGTGGTCATTATGGGGGACTTTAACTTCCCCAACATTGACTGGAAATGTTATTACTCTAGTACGTCAGATGGATCAGTTTTTGTCCAATGTGTACAGGAGTATTTTCTGACACAGTATGTCGAAGGGCTGACAAGAGGGGAGACCACACTGGATCTGGTGCTTGGTAATGAACCAGGACAGGTGTTTGATTTAGTTGTAGGTGAGCTCTTTGGAGAGAGTGACCATAATTCAGTTACGTTTAGTTTAGCGATGGAAAGGGATAGGTACATGCCATAGGTCAAGACTTATCGATGGGGCAAGGGCAATTATAATGCGATTAGGCAAGAATTAGGATGCATAGAATGGGGTAGCAAAATGCAGGGGATACAGACAATGGAAATGTGGAACTGGTTTAAGGAACAGATATTGCATGTCCTTGATTGGTATGTCCCTGTCAGGCAGGGAGGAAGTGATAAGGTAAGGGTACCGTGGTTTACTACAGAAATTACATCTCTTGTTAGGAAGAAGAAGGAGGCTTTTATGTTGATGAGGCAAGATGGTTCAGATGAGGTGATGGAGAGTTACAGATCATCTCGGAAGGATTTAAAGAGAAAGTTAAGAAGAACAAAGAGAGGACACGAGGAGTCTTTAGCAAATAGAATAAAGGAGAACCCTAAAGCTTTCTATAGGTATGTGAGGAATAAAAGGATGATTAGGGTAGGAATAGGGCCAGTCAAAGACAGAAGTGGGAAGTTGAGTGTGGACCCTGTGGAGATCGGAGAGGTGCTAAAGGAACATTTCTCATTGGTTTTCACTCAGGAAAAGGAGAATATTGTAGAGGAGAATAATGAGGTACGAGATATTAGACTAGAAAGGATCGAGGTTAGTTACGAACAGGTGTTACCAATTCTAGAAGGAGTGAAAGTAGACAAGCCCCCTGGGCCAGATGGGATTTATCTGAGGATTATCTGGGAAGCTAGCAAGAAGGTAGCAGAGCCTTTGGCTTTGATATTTGAGTCGTCATTGTCTACAGGTTTAATGCTCGAGGACTGGAGGATTGCAAATGTTGTGCCCTTGTTCAAGAAGGGCAATAGAGATGACCCAGGTAATTATAGACCAGTGAGCCTTACTTCTGTTGTAGGAAAGGTTTTGGAAAGGATTATAAGAGAGAAGATTTATAATCATCTAGCAAGCAACATTTTGATTTCAGATAGTCAACATGGTTTCGTCAAGGGTAGGTCGTGTCTCACAAACCTCATTGAGTTTTTTGAGAAAGTGACCAAGCATGTAGATGAGGGTAGGGCAGTTGACGTGGTATACATGGACTTCAGTAAAGCCTTTGACAAGGTTCCACATGGTAGGCTGTTGGAGAAAATGCAGAGGCATGGAATTGAGGGTGATTTAGCAGTTTGGATTAGAAACTGTCTTTCTGAAAGAAGGCAGCGAGTGGTGGTTGATGGAAAATATTCAGCCTAGAGTCCGGTTACTAGTGGTGTGCCATAAGGATCAGTTTTGGGACCACTGCTGTTTGTCATTTTTATAAATGACTTAGACGCAGGCATAGGTGGATGGATTAGTAAATTTTCAGACGACATTAAATTCGGTGGAGTAGTGAGCAGTGTGGGGGATTTGGATAAACTGCAGAATTGGGCTGAGAGGTGGCAAATGGAGTTCAATGCAGCTAAATGTGAGGTGATGCACTTTGGGAAGAATAACAGGAAGGCAGAGTACTGGATCAAAGGAAAGATTCTTGGTAGTGTGGATGTGCAGAGGGATCTTGGGGTCCATGTACATAGGTGATGGGGAACCTGAAAGGTCAGACAGTGAATAAATCACCGGGGCTAGATGGCCTAAATCCCAGGGTTCTGAAGGAGATAGCTGAGGAGCTGGCTAAGGTATCGGTGATCTTTCAGAAAACACTGGTGGGTTAGGGAGGATCCCAGAGAACTGGAAAATGACTAATGTAACACCCCTGTTTAAGAATTGAGGGAGACAGAAGACAGGAAATTATAGGCCAGTTAGCCTGATCTCAGTTGTTAGTAAGATTTTAGAGTGCATTATTAAGGATGAGATTGCAGAGTACTCAGAAGTGCATGGGAAAGTACAGCTGAGTCAGAACAGCTTCATGAAGGGAAGGTCATGCTTGACAAATCTATTTAGAACTCCTTGAGAAGCTAATGAGCAAGTTAGACAATTAGATTAGATTACTTACAGTGTGGAAACAGGCCCTTCAGCCCAAAAAGTCCACACTGACCCGCCGAAGCGCAACCCACCCAGACCCATTCCCCGACATTTACCCCTTCACCTAACACTATGGGCAATTTAGCATGGCCAATTCACCTGACCTGCACATTTTTGGACTGTGGGAGGAAACCGGAGCACCCGGAGGAAACCCACGCAGACACGGGGAGAACGTGCAAACTCCACGCAGTCAGTCACTTGAGGCGGGAATTGAACCCTGGTCTCCTGGCGCTGTGAGGCAGCATGCTAACCACTGTGCCACCGTGCCGCCCACAAATTACAACCAGAGAGGGCTGCCTAATCAGGGTACTTCCATTATACAGCACTGCCCACATTGCGCCCCCACTATCGCCAGATCTCAGCCTACTGTAATGCCCCTAGCATAACTACTAACATAATCTAACATAGCAGAGCATAAGCTCGAGTTTGCAGTATGTGTCCCTTAATCCTCCAAACATTAATCTACCAACCAAACTCCAGTCAAAGAACATGAGCTACAGATTTTAGAATCAGAATCCCTACAGTATGAGGAGAAAGTGAGGTCTGCAGATGCTGGAGATCAGAGCTGAAAATGTGTTGCTGGAAAAGCGCAGCAGGTCAGGCAGCATCCAGGGAACAGGAGAATCGACGTTTCGGGCATAGGCCCTTCTTCAGGAATGGGGAAAGTGTGTCCAGCAGGCTAAGATAAAAGGTAGGGAGGAGGGACTTGGGGGAGGGGCGTCGGAAATGTGATAGGTGGAAAGAGGTCAAGGTGAGGGTGATAGGCCAGACTGGGGTGGGGGCGGAGAGGTCAGGAAGATGATTGCAGGTTAGGAAGGCGGTGCTGAATTCGATGGATTTGACTGAGACAAGGTGGGGGGAGGGGAAATGAGGAAACTGGTGAAATCCGAGTTCATCCCTTGTGGTTGGAGGGTTCCTAGGCGGAAGATGAGGCGCTCTTCCTCCCTACAGTATGAATCAGGCCCTTCGGTCCAACAAGTCTACACTAACCCTCCAGGGAGTAACCTACCCAGGCCCATTCCCCTACTCTGTATTTACGTCTGACTAATGCACCTAACCTGCATATCTCTGAACACAACGGGCAATTTAGCATGGCCAATTCACCTAACCTGCACAACTTTGGATTGTGGGTGCAAACTCCACAGGCTGAAGTCAAACCCGAGTCCCTGGCGCTGGGAGGCAACAGTACAAACCACTGAGCCCCCATTTTGTTCAATGACTTACTTGTCTTACCCTGATCAGCGTTTCCTTCGCCATGCTCCCTTGCCGTTGTTGCTCTTGACTCTTACCCTCGATATCCTTGAGCTGTCTTCTACGAAGACAATGGAGAGTCGGTGAAGATGATCTGTTTGGTTTTGACTCTGTGCTACCCAGGTGTCTGCAACATAAGGAAGTGCCCATGACAAAGGATTGGCAAATTGGCAGAAGGCAGAGAATGGAGATAAAGGTGTCTTTTCAGGAGAGCAGGCAGTGACTAGTGGAGTTCCATAGGTCATACAGTCATAGAGATGGATAGCACGGAAACAGACCCTTCAGTCCAACTCATCCATGCTGACCAGATATCCCAATCCAATCGCGTCT
Organism: Chiloscyllium plagiosum; assembly: GCF_037043375.1. Lineage (NCBI taxonomy): Eukaryota > Metazoa > Chordata > Chondrichthyes > Orectolobiformes > Hemiscylliidae > Chiloscyllium > Chiloscyllium plagiosum. The sequence continues at coordinate 1,802,398 of NW_028270148.1, forward strand.
CACTTGCCAGCACCCGGCCCATATCCCTCCAAACTCTTCCTATTCACATACCCATTCAGATGCCTTTTAAATGTTGTAATTATACCAGCCTCCACCACTTCCTCTGACAGCTCATTCCATACATGCACCACTCTCTGCGTGAAGAAGTTGTCCCTGAGGTCTCTTTTATATCTTTCCGCTCTCACCCTAACCCTATGCCCTCTAGTTCTGTACTCCCCCACCCCAGGGAAAAGACCTTGTCTAATTACCCTATTCATGCCCTTTGTGGTTTTATAAACCTCTATAAGGTCACCGCTCAGCCTCCGATGCTCTGACAGTGTTAGTGTTGAGACTACAACTATTCATATCGAACATTAACAGTCTGGACAAAGGAACTGAGGGCATTGCTGCCAAATTTGCGCATGATACAAAGATAGGTGGAGGGACACAGGTCGTGTCGAGGAAGCAGAGAGGCTGCAGAATGACTTGAACAGGTGAGGAGAGTGGGCAAATAACTGGAAGATGGAATTCAATGTGGGAAAGTATGATGTGTTACACTTTGGTAGGAGGCATAGAGGTATAAACTATTTTCTAAATGGGAAAAGACTTCAGAAATCTGAAGCACAAAGGGACCTGGGGCTCCTAGGTCCTAGTTCAGGATTCTGTTATGGTTAATTTACAGGTTCAGTTGGCAGTTGGAAAGCAAATGGAACGTTAGCCTTCTTTTCGAGAGGGCTAGAATACAAGAGCGGGGATGTATTGCTGCAATTGTGTAAGGCTCTGGTCAGACTGCCTTTGGAATATTGTGCTCATCTTCATGTTAGTCCAGAGGATGATCCAGGGAACAGGAGGAGGCAGAGCATCACAGATACCAGTCTTTGGCCAATTGGATTCACTCCATGTGATATCAAGAAACAGTTGGAGACACTGAATACTGCAAAGGCTACAGACCCTGACAACATTCCTGCAATAACACTGAAGGCTTGTGCTCCAGAGTTTGCTGCTCTCCTAGCCAAGCTCCTCCAGTATCATTACAACACTGGCATTTGCCTGACAATGTGGAAAATTGCCAAGGTATATCCTGTATATAAAAAGCAGGATGAATTCAACCCAGTCAATTATCGCCCCATCAATCTATTCTCGATCCTCGGTAGAGTGATGGAGGGTGTCAGTAACAGTTCTATCAGGCAGCACCTGCTCAGCAATAGCCTGCTCAGTGACACCCAGTTTGGGTTCCCCCAGAGCCACTCAGCTCCTGACCTCATTACAGCCTTGGGTCAAACATGGACAAAAGGAGCTAAATTCCGAGGGGAGGGGAGAGGGACAGCCCTTCAAGGGCCACATTCCACCAAGTGTGGCATCAAGGAGCCCTGGAAGAATCTAAATCGATGGGTATCGGGGGCAAAATCTCTGCTGGTCAGAGTCATATTTGGCATATAGGAGGTTGTTCGAGGTCAGTCATCTCAGCTCCAGGACACCTCTGCAAGAGTTCCTCTGGGCAGTGTGCTAGGCCTAACCATCTTCACTGCTTCATCAATAACTTTCATCCAACATAAGATCAGAAGTCGGTACATTTGATGATGATTGCCCAATGTTCAGCTTTATTCATGAGTCTTCAGATACTGAGGCAGTGCATGTTCATATGTAACAAGATCTGGACAATATCCAGGCTTGAGCTGACAAGTGGCAAGTAACATTCGTATTACACAAATGCCAGGCAATGAACATGACCAATAAAAAAATAATTGAACCACCATTCCTTGACAGTTAATGGTGTTGCCATCACTGAATACCAACTATCAACATCCTGGGGGTTACCTTTGACCAGGAATTCAAGTAGGCTCACCACATAAACACAGTGGCTACAAGAGCAGGTCAGAGGTTAGGAATACTGCAGTGAGTAACTCACTTCTTGACTCCTAAAAGCCTGTCCACCATCTACAAGGCACAAGTCAGGAGTGGGATGGGATACTCCCCACTTGCCCTGGATGGGGGCAGCTCCAACAACACACAAGCCTGACACTGTCCAGGAGAAAGCAGCTGCTTGATTGGCACCACATCCACAAACATCCCCTCCCTCCACCACCGATGCTCAGTAGCAGCAGTGTGTACCATCTACTAGATGCACTGCAGAAATTCACCAAAGATCCTCAGACAGCACCTTCCAAACACATGACCACTTCCATCTTGAAGGACCAGGGCAGCAGATACATGGGAACTCCACTCAAAGATCCCCTCAAAGACAGTCACCATCCTTACTTGGAAAACAATCACCATTCCTTCACTGTTGCTGATAAAATCCTGGAATTCCCTCCCTTAGAGCATTGTGGGTCAATCCACAGCAGGTAGACTGCTGCAGTTCAGAAGGCAGCTCACCATCACCTTCTCAAGGGCAACTAGGGACAGGCAATAAATTCTGGCCCAGCTAGTGACACCCACATCCCACAAATGAATAAAAAAGGGGTGGTTGAGGACCTCAGTCTGTACTCACTGAAGTTTCAAAGTATGAATGCAGAAGTGTACATAATGACCTTCATAATGCTGAATCTCATTATAACTTACAGAATACTGAGGGGCCTGTATGGAGCAGACAGATGTTTCCACTCGGAGGAGTGACCAGGGCAAGGGCACAGCCTCAGAGTGAAGGGATGGCGTTTGAACTGAGATGAGGAGGAATTTCTTACAGCCAGATGGTGAATCTGCATAACACATTGCTGCAGAAGGCTGTGCAGGCCAAGTTATTGAGTAACTTTACGACAGAGATAGATCAGTTTTTGATTTGTAAGGGGATCAAAGGTTACAGGGTGTAGGCAAGAGAATGAAATGGAGCAACATATTAGCCATAAGTGAATGCTGGAACAATCCCGATGGGCTGAATAGCCTAATGCTGCTCCTCCATCTTATGGCCTTATCGTTACCGATTGAAATTTCCTTGAAAACTCCAATAAATTAGTCAGACACAATTTCCCTTTCACAAAGCCATGTTGACTTTGCTTGATTAGATTATAATTTTCAACTGTTCAACAAAGGTTCAACCATGTATTTGGAAACTATATAGTTGTAAATGTTTTAATGGTCATCCAGATTCCTGCTGTTTGGTGATAGTTGTGTGCAAGTGATTAACCGGGCCACCAGAGGCTGACACTCACTCATGTCACTGTCAGGCTTTGTCAGGGGGACCCATCTTCTCCTATCCTCCAGCATTATGGAGGTCATTATGTACACTTCTGCATTCACCCACACAGCTCTAATGGCTCTGACTGGAATCGAGTGAGCTTGAGCCCCAGATGTGTACAGTTTCATCTTAATGCGTTCCTCAACTTGCCCATTTTATAGAGTATTATTAAAAAGCTCTTAAAAGGCTCTTGTCTTTTTATCGACATTAGGTGCAAGGCACACACAGATGGGGCAGCTCTTAGAGTATCTTAAAAAGGAAATTAGACTCATGGATTGTTTCCTCTGCTGATGGACAACATCCATTCAGCATCTACCTGACTCATTTCTCAAAGTTCTCAGTGTTTTCAGTTCAGTGTTATATTTAATGAAATGAGATTCGAGAAAAGGAAGATTGATTGAATCCAGTATACAGGAGGCTTGAGTGCCTTTCTGCTAAACAGCCAGACAGTCATGCACTTACACTCTAATTGAAGACTCACAGAGGTAGCCTTGTAGTACTCAGGTGGATCTGCCAGGTTTGTTCCCATCGGTGGGCTAACTCTGACTCCAAATGTATCTCTTCTGCCTAAATCCCAGCTTGTGCCCACTCCCAGGTTTTAAGGAGAAAGTTCTTTAAGGAAGGGAAGATGTTCCAAATCAATATTAAGCACTCCATTTTACAGCAAGCCCTCAATGTGGTATAAAGTAAGCAAGTGAGTCGGTTCTAGATCACTGACCTGAATCTTCTGAGTGGACCGAGGACAGACACCTCACACAGATTTTTCATCCTCGTACACTGAGGGTTAGCAGGAAAGGGCAGAGTAAAGCCCCTGAAACAATTCATTGGCTAACTTCTGTGTTCTCTTTTGTCCCTATCAGATAGAGGATATCACAGCCCAATGTTTCCCAGTCACTCTGATCCCAAAGCCCCATATTCCACAGTCACACAAATCTCAGAGACTCGAGATCCCTCCTTCACCCTGGTCCAACAGTCTTCTATTCCTCATGTCATCCTGTTCCCCCAGTCACCCTAATTGCAGAGCCCCTAATCTACAACACCCCATCAACCTGGTCCCACATTCCCCTTTCGCCACATCATCCTGTTTCCCCCAGTCTCTCTGGTCCCAGAACCACCTGAACACCTCTGTCACTGGTCACATAGCTTTGTTCTCCCACTACCCTAGTCCAGCCTTTGTTCCTGGTTCAGTGTATGTTGTTTTCTGACCTTTATAGATTATTGTGAGATGGAAAACAATTTAGTTCCAGTAAGTGAAGAGGACAGGTGGCCTGTTGCGCTGTCACCGGAGAAAATCACAGACAAAAAGACAGGAGATGTGATCTTGTGTTGACACCGCCTGTAATTGTCCAGCTAATTTGATGTTGATCTGTTGAAACGTTTCTGTGTAAATGCACACTGAAGCTTAAAATCAGCGTTTCATTGAGAGGAAAGGTTTGTAAATTAAAAACGGTGTCATCAGTGACCAATGAAGTTTTTGAAAAGTGTTAGGTTTTGAGAGGATGCTGTGAAATTTCCTGTGTGGAGAGGTGCTAATCCCCTGCACTGTGTAACCAGTGGAAAAGGTTCTGTTTACACATGCAACGTCTGTTAAAAGCTCTGATTCCTTTGGAGTGCTAGCTGTTTCAGATTTCCTACAATTATTGTCCTTGAAAAGGTTGATTTAATCGTGATGACGCGTTTCTTTGAAGTACAAATAGGAAGAATGGTATAAAAAGGCAGAGAGTTGCAGTTGAAGCAGATAAAGGGACAGAGCTTCCGCTAGAAGTCTCTTCACAACCAGAACAGGTAAGAGAATCGGGACTGACCATGTATTTATTCATAATGGGGAAAGAAATTGGTTACTTGTTTAATAGTGACTAGCTTAAATACTCTGAAATTCTTACAGGTCTCTTATGTATCAGCATTTATTGCATAAGTCCTGGACATTTGTAAGATCATCCAGATATTCCTGTACTGACTTATCTCACCAATACTGCAGCACTGTCCCAGCCTCCTGTGCAGTCTCTCCTACACCCCACACCCTGCTGTCCAGTCACTCCCACACCCCAGACCCTGCTGTCCAGTCACTCCTACACCCCACACCCTGCTGTCCAGTCACTCCCACACCCCACACCCTGCTGTCCAGTCACTCCCACACCCCAGACCCTGCTGTCCAGTCACTCCCACACCCCAGACCCTGCTGTCCAGTCACTCCCACACCCCAGACCCTGCTGTCCAGTCACTCCCACACCCCACACCCTGCTGTCCAGTCTCTCCCACACCCCACACCCTCCTGTCCAGTCTCTCCTACACCCCAGACCCTGCTGTCCAGTCACTCCCACACCCCACACCCTGCTGTCCAGTCACTCCCACACCCCAGACCCTGCTGTCCAGTCACTCCCACACCCCACACCCTGCTGTCCAGTCACTCCCACACCCCAGACCCTGCTGTCCAGTCTCTCCTACACCCCACACCCTGCTGTCCAGTCACTCCCACACCCCAGACCCTGCTGTCCAGTCACTCCCACACCCCACACCCTGCTGTCCAGTCACTCCCACACCCCACACCCTGCTGTCCAGTCACTCCCACACCCCACACCCTGCTGTCCAGTCACTCCTACACCCCACACCCTGCTGTCCAGTCACTCCCACACCCCACACCCTGCTGTCCAGTCACTCCCACACCCCACACCCTGCTGTCCAGTCACTCCCACACCCCAGACCCTGCTGTCCAGTCACTCCCACACCCCACACCCTGCTGTCCAGTCACTCCCAGACCCCACACCCTGCTGTCCAGTCTCTCCTACACCCCACACCCTGCTGTCCAGTCACTCCCACACCCCAGACCCTGCTGTCCAGTCACTCCCACACCCCACACCCTGCTGTCCAGTCACTCCTACACCCCACACCCTGCTGTCCAGTCACTCCTACACCCCACACCCTGCTGTCCAGTCACTCCCACACCCCACACCCTGCTGTCCAGTCTCTCCTACACCCCACACCCTGCTGTCCAGTCTCTCCTACACCCCACACCCTGCTGTCCAGTCACTCCCACACCCCAGACCCTGCTGTCCAGTCACTCCTACACCCCACACCCTGCTGTCCAGTCTCTCCTACACCCCACACCCTGCTGTCCAGTCACTCCCACACCCCAGACCCTGCTGTCCAGTCACTCCTACACCCCACACCCTGCTGTCCAGTCACTCCCACACCCCAGACCCTGCTGTCCAGTCACTCCTACACCCCACACCCTGCTGTCCAGTCACTCCCACACCCCAGACCCTGCTGTCCAGTCACTCCCACACCCCACACCCTGCTGTCCAGTCACTCCCACACCCCAGACCCTGCTGTCCAGTCTCTCCTACACCCCACACCCCACACCCTGCTGTCCAGTCTCTCTACACCCCACACCCTGCTGTCCAGTCTCTCCCACACCCCACACCCTGCTGTCCAGTCTCTCCTACACCCCACATCGCAGGTCAGGTGAATTGGCCATGCTAAATTGCCCGTAGTGTTAGGTAAGGGGTAAATGTAGGGGTATGGGTGGGTTACGCTTCGGCGGGTCGGTGTGGACTTGTTGGGCCGAAGGGCCTGTTTCCACACTGTAATCTAATCTAATCTAATCTAAACTCTACTGTCCAGTCTCTCCCACACTCCACACCCCACAGACTGCTGTCCAGATTATTTTTAAATATATTTAATGTTTTACCGATTAATTAGAATTAAGGGGTAAGACATATTAGGAGACCCCCAAACCATAGTCTGCTTGTCTGTCTGTACATGGGAAGCTGGGCACATTAACTGGGCCGAGGAGTTGCATGTGTATAAGATGTGCATTCAGTTGCAGTTCCTAGACGCCCGGGTTTCGGAGGTGGAGCAGCGTCTGAGGTCATTGAGCAACATTTCTGAGGTGGAGAGTATTGCAGATAGTGAGGTGGTCATACCGCAGACTCAGACTCCGCAGGAAGGGAATGGGTGATCACCAGGCAGAGCAGGAGGGCTACGCAGGCAGTACAGGAATCTCCTGTGGTTATTTCCCTGCAAAACACACATACCATTTTGGTTACTGTCGAGGGGAATGGCATCTCGGGGATAACAGTAACAGGCAAACTCTTGCACCATGGATGGCTCTACTGCAGGGTGAGGGTGAAATCAGTATGCACATGGTATAGTTGTAGGGGATTCAATCATAAGGGAAGTGGATAGTCATTTCTGTGTCTGCAAACGAGTCCAGGATGGTGTGTTGCCTCCCTTGTGCTCAGGTCCTGGATGTCTTGGGGCAGTCGCGAGACATTCTGAAGGGGGAGTTTGAACAACCAGCGATCGTGGTACATGTTGGTACTAACGACATTGGTTAAAAAGGATGAGATCCTAAAAGGATGAAACCCTTGAAATGTGGGCCTCAAATGTTGTTATCTCAGGATTTCTGCCACAAGCTAGTCAGAGGAGAATCAGCAATATATATAGGATGAACATGTGGCTGAAACAATGGTGTGAGGGGAGGGTTTCAGGTATGTGGCACATTGAACCGGTTCTGGGGGAGATGGGACCTCTACACCTGGGCAGGACTGGGACAGGTCACACCTGGGCAGGACTGGGACAGGTCACACCTGGGCAGGACTGGGACAGGTTACACCTGGGCAGGACTGGGACAGGTCACACCTGGGCAGGACTGGGACAGGTCACACCTGGGCAGGACTGGGACAGGTCACACCTGGGCAGGACTGGGACAGGTCACACCTGGGCAGGACTGGGACAGGTCACACCTGGGCAGGACTGGGACAGGTTACACCTGGGCAGGACTGGGACAGGTCACACCTGGGCAGGACTGGGACAGGTCACACCTGGGCAGGACTGGGACAGGTCACATCTGGCCAGGACTGGGACAGGTCACACCTGGGCAGGACTGGGACAGGTCACACCTGGGCAGGACTGGGACAGGTTACACCTGGGCAGGACTGGGACAGGTCACACCTGGGCAGGACTGGGACAGGTCACACCTGGGCAGGACTGGGACAGGTTACACCTGGGCAGGACTGGGACAGGTCACACCTGGGCAGGACTGGGACAGGTCACACCTGGGCAGGACTGGGACAGGTTACACCTGGGCAGGACTGGGACAGGTCACACCTGGGCAGGACTGGGACAGGTCACACCTGGGCAGGACTGGGACAGGTTACACCTGGGCAGGACTGGGACAGGTCACACCTGGGCAGGACTGGGACAGGTTACACCTGGGCAGGACTGGGACAGGTCACACCTGGGCAGGACTGGGACAGGTTACACCTGGGCAGGACTGGGACAGGTCACACCTGGGCAGGACTGGGACTGATAACCTTGATGGGGTACTTGGTAGAGTGGTTGGGGAGGGTTTAAACTAGTGTGGCAGGGGGAATGGGAACCAGAGCAGTAGAGTGGTAGATGCAGAGGTAGAAACCAAGGCAAACATTACTAAGAACAAGAACAAAGTGAGGTCTGCAGATGCTGGAGATCAGAGCTGAAAATGTGTTGCTGGAAAAGCGCAGCAGGTCAGGCAGCATCCAAGGAGCAGGAGAATCGACGTTTTGGGCATAAGCCCTTCTTCAGGAATGAGGAAAGTGTGTCCAGCAGGCTAAGATAAAAGGTAGGGAGGAGGGACTTGGGGGAGGGGCGTTGGAAATGCGATAGGTGGAAAGAGGTCAAGGTGAGGGTGATAGGCCGGAGTGGGGTGGGGGCGGAGAGGTCAGGAAGAAGATTGCAGGTTAGGAAGGCGGTGCTGAGTTCGAGGGATTTGACTGAGACAAGGTGGGGGGAGGGGAAATGAGGAAACTTGTGAAATCCGAGTTCATCCCTTGTGGTTGGAGGGTTCCTAGGCGGAAGATGAGGCGCTCTTCCTCCAACCGTCGTGTTGCTATGGTCTGGCGATGGAGGAGTCCAAGGACCTGCATGTCCTCGGTGGAGTGGGAAGGGGAGTTGAAGTGTTGAGCCACAGGGTGGTTGGGTTGGTTGGTCCGGGTGTCCCAGAGGTGTTCTCTGAAACGCTCCGCAAGTAGGCGGCCTGTCTCCCCAATATAGAGGAGGCCACATCGGGTGCAGCAGATGCAATAGATGATGTGTGTGGAGGTGCAGGTGAATTTGTGGCGGATATGTGTGCAACCTCCACACACATCATCTATTGCATCCGCTGCACCCGATGTGGCCTCCTCTATATTGGGGAGACAGGCCGCCTACTTGCGGAGCGTTTCAGAGAACACCTCTGGGACACCCGGACCAACCAACCCAACCACCCTGTGGCTCAACACTTCAACTCCCCCTCCCACTCCACCAAGGATATGCACGTCTTTGGACTCCTCCATCGTCAGACCACAACAACACGACGGTTGGAGGAAGAGCACCTCATCTTCCGCCTAGGAACTCTCCAACCAGAAGGGATGAACTCAGAGCTCTCCAGTTTCCTCATTTCCCCTCCCCCCACCTTGTCTCAGTCAAATCCCTCGAACTCAGCACCGCCTTCCTAACCTGCAATCTTCTTCCTGACCTCTCCGCCCCCATCCCCACTCCGGCATATCACCCTCACCTTGACCTTGTTCCACCTATCGCATTTCCAACGCCCCTCCCCCAAGTCCCTCCTCCCTACCTTTTATCTTAGCCTGCTGGACACACGTTCCTCATTCCTGAAGAAGGGCTAATGCCCGAAACGTCGATTCTCCTGCTCCTTGGATGCTGCCTGACCTGCTGCGCAGTTCCAGCAACACATTTTCAGCTAAGAACAAGAACAGGCAGGAAATGCTGCTGAAAACAGCAGGGGAGGTGTCTGAAAAACATGTATTTCAATGTGAAATGTATAATAGGCAACATAGATGAACTTAGAGTTTGGTTAGTACTTGAAACTATGATATTATTGTGATTAAGGAGACTTAGAGTCATAGAGATGTGCAGCACAGAAATAGACCCTTCAGTCCAACTCGACCATGCCGACCAGATATCCTAATCTAATCTAGTCCCATTTGCCAGCACCCGGCCCATATCCCTCTAAACCCTTCCTATTCATATACCCATCCAGCTGCCTTTTAGTTATTGTAATTGTACCAGCCTCCACCACTTCCTCTGGGAGCTCATTCCATACACGCACCACCCTCTGTGTGAAAAAGTTGCCCCTTAGGTCCCTTTTAAATCTTTCCCCTCTCACCCTAACTCTTTGTCCTCTAGTTTTGGACTCCCCCACCCGAGGGAAAAGACCTTGCCCCCTCATGATTTTACAAACCTCTATAGGTTATTTTAAAAATTTAATCAAGAGACATATCTCAATAAAAATATAATCAAAAAAGAACCCACTCTATTCGCTATTGTAGATTTACAGTAAGGTTACATTTAAAAACAATGCACTTATCTGTTCCTGTGCTGTGAGCTCTCCCACACAGGTTCCTCCAAGGTCAGCTGGGAATTTTGCTGTTTATTCATTTTTCGCAGATGCAGTTTGATGTCCAGACATAGTTGAACTCAAACAGGAAAGGCAGTGGGTGTGCAGATTCTGAAAGAGGTACAGGACTGGCAGCTGAATCCTCCGGGATTTAAATGTCTCAGATGTGATAGAAAGGGATGTAAAAGGGAGTTGGAGAGTTGCATTACTGGTAAAGGATTATCTCGCAGCTATACTGACAGAGGATATATCAGAGGACCCGTGCAGTGAGACAATATGGAATAGGAAAGGTAAAATTATAATACTGGGGTATACTACAGGCTTCTAAACAGCCAGGGGAGGATAGAGGAGAGAATATGCAGACAGATTTTGGAAAGATGTAAAAACAGCAAGATTATTGTGGTGGATGATATTAACTTCCCACTTATTGACTGGGATTCACTTTGTGCTAGGGGTTTGGAATGGGGCAGAATTTGTAACAACCATTCAGGAGGGTTTCTTGACACAGTATGTAAACATATGGATGCTGTCTGACCTGCTGCGCTTTTCCAGCACCACATTTTTCAATTCTGATCTCCAGCATCTGCAGTCCCCACTTTCTTCCAGTATATAAACTGTCCAGCAAGGGAAGGGGTTTTGGGAAATGAGCCCGGCCAGGTGAGTGAAGTTCCAGTGGGGAGCATTTTGAGAGTAGTGACCATAATACAGTTGGCTTTAAGATACTCATGGATGAGGATAACAGCAGTCCTTGGGATAAGGTGTTAAATTGGAGGAAGGCAAGCTACAACCATATTAAGTAGGAACTGGAGATTTTTAATTGGAGTCAATTGTTTGAGAGTAAATCCGCATTAGACATGTGGGAATATTTCACAAGGTAGTTGATAAAGGTTCAGGAGCAGCACGTTTCTACAAGAATGAAGGATAGGTATGGCATACTGCCAGGGGAGATGGTGGAAGCAGACACATTAGTAGCATTCAAGAAGCACCTGGAATACACCAATAGGAAGGGAATAGAGGGATACGGATCCTGTAAGTGAAGGTAGTTTTAGTATGGGAGGGCAAAATGTGTCACTGCAGGCTTGGAGGGCCAAAGGGCCTGTTCCTGTGCTGTATTGTGCTTTGCTCTGAGTTCTTTGTTCTTTGTCTCATTGCACTTCTCCCTTTCTCAATCTATCACCATTCAGATGTAAACCAGTCTTCCTTTTTTGCTTTTAAAGTGGATAACCTCACATTTGTCAACATTATCCTGAATTTAGGCCACTCCCCCAGCCTGTCCAATCACACTGCAACATCTCAGCATCCTCCCACCTCGCTTTGTATCATTTGCAAACTTGGAGATAACACATTTAGTTCCCTCATCTAAATCACCTACGTATATTTTATAAATATTATGGACAGGTTACATGCAGGAAGGATGTTCCTGATGTTAGTGAATCCAGAACCAGTGGTCATCATTTAAGGAGAATGGGAAAAACTTTCAGGACTGAGAGGAGAAATTTCTTCACTCAGAGAGTGGAATTCATTGCCAGAGAAAGTGGTTGACACCAAAATATTTAGCGTTTTTAAGAAGGAGGTAGATGTGGCACTTGTGGTGATTGAGCTTCAATGATCATCTTGCATCATAGTGAATGGTGGAGCAGGCTCAAGGAGCCAAATGTCCTACTCCTGCTCCTATCTTCTTTGTTTCTATTTTAATGGAGAGAGATATCCAGAAAGATAAGAATAGCTGAAGAGATCGAATTGGAGAAAAAGAGATTGAGTGTGGAGAGCGAGAGAGAGACATGGAGAGCTCATGTAAAAAGAGACAGAGAGAAGGACAAGGAGTGCTGCAGAGAGGGAGAAAAAGACAAAGGGATACATAGAGAAAAATTAAAGGAACTGGACAGAGAGAGACATGCAGAGCTGCAGAGAGAGAGAAAGTGAAGGGAAGCTGGGGAGAAATATCCAGAGAGACACAGATAGTTGGAGTGTGCAAGCTGGAGAAAGGGAGATTGAGAGTCAAGGGAGAGAGAGAGACAGGGAGAAAGAAAGAGAGAGAGAGAGCAAGAACGAGAGAGAGAGACAGAGAGAGACATTGAGGGGTCATGCAAAGAGAGGCAGAGAGCAGGACAAGGAGAGATGCAAAGAGGGTGAGAAAGCTGGAGAAAGGGAGATTGTGACTTGAGAGAGTTTCAGAGAACTGGAGAGAGAGTGAGAAAGACATGGAGAGCTCATGCAGAGTAAAACAAGGAGAGATGGAGCAGAAGACAAGGGAAGAGACAGAGAGAAACTAGGAGAGCTGGACAGAGAGAAACATGGAGAGTTAGAGAAAGAGAGAGAGAGAAAAGGAAAGCTAGAGATAGATGAGATCATGATAATTACAGGCCAGAAAGGCCATTAATCCATCCACAGACCCTGGCACCTCACCCCAACTAGAGAAACCAAAGATGTATTTCAAAGATTCTACAGCATCTGCATTCACTCTATCTGGCGGTTTATTCCTCTTCGATTAGTCTTTTTCTGCCATTTATTTTTACTTAAATCAATATCCACATTAAATTGGAATTTTAACCATCATATTTACCTTCATGTGGTCATCTCCCAGAGCGAAAAGCCCCACTCTCTTTCTCTGGCCATCGCTGTGGGGAATATCTAAGCTGTCAGGGATTTTAAAGCTATGGATAGCATCTAATCAAAGTGGATGAAGGATGTGGACCGCTTTCAAATTATTCCAGAGGCAAGAAGGCTCCACTTGGGTAGCGTGTAGTTGATCAGGATAGGGCTTTCTCTGCCGTTGCCATTTACACAGGGTTACATCACGTAGTTCATGCTGTTATGTCGCAGTGGGATATGGCAAGAATATAGCCCCCAAAATATAGGCCCTTACCTCAGTCAGGACAGGGATTGGATCTATGTAGTAAGAGTCATTCTTCAGTTAACTCTTAGCCAAATGAGCTAACTGCCATTTCCCATAACTCAGACTCTGACTTTCAGGGATTCCCTCAGATCTGCCCATCATAGTTAAGTCTCTTTCAGTGGCTGAGCAGAACTGAACACAATAGACAGGATGGGTCTGTAGCATGAGGCACAGTGTACTGGGGAAGGGTTTCTGTCTAATGTAGTTTTCTGTTTTCTTTCTGGAAAGAATTTCTGATCCTGAGACCTGACTATCATGCAGCAGTCAACATGGAGAAGTATCCTGGTGATGTTCAGCATGTCGTGGACTCTGACATCTGGCCAGCTGGGGGATTGCTGGGACCAAAGCAAGTGCAAGAAGCTGTTTTCAACTCCAAAAGTGATGGTAAGCAAGAATCCAACTAAAATACTCACACAATCACTCACTGCAATTACCATTGAAGAAACTGAAACCATTGTCTTCATTCCTGACCAAACTTGGTTCAGTCATCCCTGAGTATTATTCTGGTCACTGACTGAACAACATTGTTTAGCACCTTTCAGTTCTATTTAACATCCAGCTGAGCTCTGGGCTACTTATTGTCTTCATCATAAAAACATTGCCCATTACCAGCTCATCTATAGTGGAAATCCTCATGCAAGTTTTCAACTCACACATTCTGCCCATTTAAAATTCTGCTGCCAAATATCTAAAGTAGACAAGCAGGAGGCTGAAAGAACACAGCAAATAAGGCAGCATCAAGAGGTGGAGAAATCGATGTTTCAGGTATAACCCTTATTCAGGAATGTCGACTTCTCCACCTCCTGATGCTGCCTGGCTCGCTGTCTTCTTCCAGCTTCCTACTTGTTTACTTTGGATTTCTGCATCTGCACCTTTTTTTGTCTCTAAACAAGTATCTAAATATAACCACTTACCTTTCACCCTTGAGTTTGTTGACCTGCATTGACCCTTTCATTGGCAACAGCATGAATTTAACACGATCATCATGTGGAAATCACTTAATGGCCTCACCCATTTATTGTGGTTAGGGTGGTGGCCTCGCAATATTATCACCAGACTATTAATCCAAAGAGCTAGGTAATATTCTAGGTATAAAAAATGCTGGAGATCACAGCGGGTCAGGCAGCTTCCATGGAGAGAAAACAAGCTAACGTTTCCAGTCAAGATGACTCTTCATCAGAGCTGACATGAAGTGTGGAAGGGACAGACAATCAGAATTCCTATCAGACAGAAGAGCAAAGCTTCTTCAGGGTGGGTACTCCTCAAAGAGACATGGCAGTTCATTAAACACAATGTAGGAGCAAATTACTGCAGATGCTGGAACCTGTACAAACGTGCTGGAGATCACAGTGGGTCAGGCAGCCTCCATGGAGAAAAAGCAAGCTGATGGAAGGTTGGTATGCATGATGCACTGGGCTGTGTTCACAACTCTGTAGTTTCTTGCAGTAGATTAGATTAGATTACTTACAGTGTGGAAACAGGCCCTTCGGCCCAACAAGTCCACACCGACCCACCGAAGCGTAACCCACCCATTCCCGTACATTTACCCCTTTACCTAACACTACGGGCAATTTAGCATGACCAATTCACCTGACGTGCACATCTTTGGACTGTGGGAGGAAACCAGAGCACCTGGAGGAAACCCACGCAGACACGGGGAGAATGTGCAAACTCTACACAGTCAGTCGCCTGAGTCGGGAATTGAACCCGGGTCTCTGGAGCTGTGAGGCAGCAGTGCTAACCACTGTACCACCATGCCGCCCTAACTTTCCAAACCAAGCTATAATGCGTTAGGATAGGATGCTTTCTATGGTGTATCTATAAAAATTGGTAAGAGTCATAGAACCATAGATTATTATAGCATGGAAACTGGTCTTTCGGCCCAAACTGGTCCATGCTGACCATTGTATCCACTCAGTTACTTCCCGTTGTTGCATTTTGGCCATATCCCACTAAACCCTTTCCCAGCCATGTACCGATCCAAATTTTTAAAAAAATGTTGCTATTGTACCTGCCTCAAACATTTCCTCTGGCAGACCATTCCATACATAGAACACAGAACATTGAACATAGAACATGACAGTGCAGTATAGGCCCTTTGACGCTTGATGGTGCACTGGAATGTGGAACCAATCTGAAGCCCATCTAACCTACACTATTCCGTTTTCATCCATATGTCTATCCAATGACCATTTAAATGTCCTTAAAGTTGGCAAGTCTATTATTGTTGCAGCCAGAGTGTTCCACACACTTATTACTCTCTGAGTAAACCACCTCTGACATCTGTCCTATATCTATAACTCCTCAGTTTGAAGCTATGTCCCCTTGTGCTAACCATCACCATCTGAGGAAAAAGGCTCTCACTGTCCATGCTGTCTAACCCTCTGATTTTCTGATATGTCTCAATTAAGTCCCCTCTCAACCTTCTTCTCTCTAACGAAAACAGCCTCAAGTCCCTCAGCCTTTCCTCATAAGACCTTCCCTCCATACCAGGCAATATCCTAGTTAATCTCCTCTGAATCTTTGCGAAAGCTTCCACATCCTTCCTATAATGTAGTGACCAGAACTGTACGCAATACTCCAAATGTGGCTGCACCAGTGTCTTGTACAGCTGCAGCATGATCTCATGGTTCCGAAACTCAATCCCTCTACCAATAAGTGTTAGCACAACATATGCCTTCTTAACAACCCTATCAACCTGGGTGACAACTTTCAAGGATCTATGTACCTGGACACCGAGATCTCTCTGCTCATTTATACTACAATTCTTACCATTAGCCCAGTACACTATTCTTGTTGCTCCTTACAAAGTGAATCATCTCACACTTTTCCACATTAAACTCCATTTGCCACCTCTCAGCCCAGCTCTGCAGCTTATCTACGTCTCTCTGTAACCTGCAACATCCTTCAGCACTATCCACAACTCCATCGACCCTAGTGTCACCCACAAATTTACTAACTCATCCTCCTACCCTCTCATCTCGGTCATTTATAAAAATGACAAACAGCAGTGGCCCTAAAATAGATCCTTGCAGTACACCACTAGCTGAACTCCAGGATGAACATTTCCCATCAACTACCACCCTCTGTCTTCTATCAGCTAGCCAATTTCTGATTCAAACTGCTACACCACCCTCAATCCCGTGCGTCCATATTTTGTGCAATAGCCTACCGTGGGGAACGTTATCAAATGCCTTACTGAAATCCATATACACCACATTAATCGCTTGACCTTCATCCACCTGTTTAGTCACCTTCTCAAAGAACTCAATAAGGTTTGTGAGGCACGACCTACCCTTCACAAAACCGTGTTGACTACCTATAACCAACTTATTTTTCTCTGGATGACTATAAATCCTATCTCTTATCACCTTTTCCAACACTTTACCCACAACTGAAGTAAGGCTCACTGGTCTATAATTTCCAGGACTGTCTCTACTCCCCTTCTTGAACAAGACAACAACATTTGCTATCCTCCAGTCTTCTGGCACTATTCTTGTAGACAATGGCAACATAAAGATCAAAGCCAAAGACTCTGTAATCTCCTCCATGGCTTCCCAGAGAATCCTAGGATAAATCCCATCTGGCCCAGGGGAATTACTATTTTCACACTTTCCAGAATTGCTAACACCTCCTCCTTATGAACCTCAATCCCATCGCGTCTAGTAGCCTGTATCTCAGTATTCTCCTAGACAGCATTGTCTTTTTCCAGTATAAATACTGATGAAAAATATTCATTTAACGCTTCCCCTATCTCCACAGACTCCACACACAACTTCCCATTGCTGTCCTTGATTGGCCCTAATCTTTGTCTAGTCATTATTTTATTCCTGACATACCTATAGAAAGCTTTAGGGTTTTCTTTGATCCTCTCTGCCAATGACTTCTCATGTCCCTCCTGACTCTTATTAGCTCTCTCTTTAGGTCCTGCCTGGCTAACTTGTAACTCTCAAGTGCCCTAACTGAGCTTTCACATCCCATCCTAACATAAGCCTTCTCCTTCCTCTTGACAAGAGATACAGCTTCTTTAGAGTTCCCTCGCACGACCACTTCCATCCTGCCTGACAGGTACATACTAATCAAGCACACGCAGTAGCTGTTCCTTGAATAAGCTCCACATTTCAATTGTGCCCATCCCCTGCAGTTTCCTTCTCCATCCTATGCATCCTAAATCTTGCCTAATCGCATCATCATTGCTTTTCCCCCAGCTGTAACTCTTGCTCTGCAGTATATACCTATCCCTTTCCATTGCTAAAGTAAACATAACTGAATTGTAGTCGCTATCACCAAAGTGCTCACCTACCTCCAAATCTAACACTTGGCCAGGTTCATTCCCCAGTACCAAATCCAATGTGGCTTCACTCCTTGTTGGCCTGTCTATATACTGTGTCAGAAAACCATCCTGCACACATTGGACAAAAACTGATCCATCTAAAGTACTCGAACTATAGTTTTGGGGCAGCATGGTGGTTCGGTGGTTAGCACTGCTTCCTCACAGTCCCAGGGACCCAGGTTCGATTCCCACCTCGGGCGACTGTCTGTGTGGAGTTTGCGCATTCTCCCTGTGTCTGCGTGGGTTTCCTCTCACAGGTCAGGTGAATTGGCCATGTTAAATTGTCCATAGTGTTAGGTGCATTAGCTAGGGGTAAATATAAGGTAGGGGAATGGGTCGGGAAAGGTTACTCTTTGGAGGGTTGGTGTGGATTTGTTGGGCCGAAGGGCCTGTTTCCATACTGTAGGGAATCTAATCTATTTCCAGTCAATATTTGGAAAGTTAAAGCCCCCATAACAACTACCCAGTTATTCTTGCTCCTATCCAGAATCATCTTTGCTATCCTTTCCTCTACATCTCTGGAACTACTCGGAGGCCAATAGAAAATTCCCAACAGGGTGACCAGTCCTTTCCTGTTTCTAACCTCAGTCCATACTACCTCAGTAGATGAGTCCTCAAACATCCTTTCTGCCACAGTAATGCTGTCCTTGACTAACAATGCCACACCTCCCCCTTTTTTACCATATTCTCTGTTCTTACTGAAATATCTGATTTCCAGAACCTGCACCAACCATTCCTGTCCCTACTCTAACCATGTCTCCAAAATGGCCACAACATCAGAGTCCCAGGTACCAACCCATGCTGCAAGGTCACCCACCTTATTCCGGATGCTCCTGGTGTTGAAGTAGACACACTTCAAACCACCTTCCTGCTTGCCAGTGAACGTTTGTGACCATGAAACCATATTTCTGACCTCACTGCTCTCAACCTCCTGGACACTGGAACTACAATTCAGGTTCCTATTCCCCTGCTGAATAAGTTTAAACCCTCCCAAAGAGCATTAGCAAATTTTCCCCCTGCAGGAGATTGGTACCTGTCTGGTTCAGGTGAAGACCATTCTGTTTTTAGAGGTCCCACATACCCCTGAATAAGTTGCAATTATCTAGGTATCTGAAACCCTCCCTCGTGCACCATCCCTGTAGCCACGTGTTCAACTCCTCTCTCTCTCCCTATTCCTTGCCTCAATAGCAAGTGGCATGGGCAACAAACCAGAGATAACAACTCTGTTTGTTCTAGCTCTAAACTTCCATCCTAGTTCCCTGAATTTCTGCCTTAAATCCCCATCCCTTTTCCTATCTATGTCGTTGATGCTTATGTGGACCATGACTTGGGGCTGCTCTCCCTCCCCCTCAAGGATCCCGAAAGCACGATTCAAGACATCATGAACCCTGGCACCTGGGAGGCAACACACCAACCGTGAGTCTCTCTCGTTCCCCCAGAACCTCCTATCTGTCCCCCTAACAATGGAGTCCCCAATGGCTAATGCTCTGCTCATCTCCACCTTTCCCTTCCGAGCAACAGGGACAGACTCTGTGCCAGAGACCTGTACCCCATGGCTTACCCCTGGTAAGTTGCTCCCTCCACCAGTATTCAAACACTATACTTGTTATTGAGGGGAAAGGCCACAGGGGATCCCTGCACTGCCTGCCGGTTCCCTTTCCATCCCCTGATAGTAATGATGCACCACTCTCTACATGAAGACGTTGCCCCTCAGATCCTTAAACCTTTCCCCTCTCACATTAAACCTATGCCCTCTAGTTTTCAATTCCCCATCCCTGGAAAAAAACAAAATGCCCCTCACAATTTTATATACGTCAATAAGGTGACCCATCATTCTCCTATATTCCAAGGAATAAAGTCCTCTCCTGGCCATCCTCTCCCTATAACTCAAGCCTCCGAGTCCTGGCAACTTGAGGCCAGGCCCCCTCAAAATGTTTCCAGAAGGTCACCCAGACCTGACCTTTTTTAGTTCTATTAGGCAGGATGGTTATTCCAGGAGTGATGCAGCTGGTCAAACCACTCAGATTTAAACAAACAGAATTTATTTACAGACCACTGAATGAAACACAAACAAAAGAGAACAGAGTATAGAATAACTTAACCTGCCTAACTTAACATGCCTAACTTAACCCGCCTAACTTAACCCGTCCGAGAACCCAACACACTCTTTTGCAACTTAATGATGCTATTCCAATTTCTTGCAACATCCCCATAAACACACCCCTTGGCAAAAAAAAGGTAAATTCAAGCCCAGGTTCTCACAGGAGTGATGTGAGAGAGAGAGGATCTGCCAGGGATCATTTGCTGAAGCATGGATCCTCTGTCCCCACCAAACTAAAAAAATCCCAGAACTGGGAGAATTGACCACTCCCCTTTCGTTGTGTAACTGTTCTAAAAAAACCTAAAGGCATTCCCTTATTGTTGACTTAGGCAGTCTCTGGTAGCCATATCAGCACCTCTGCCTTTTACAACTCCTTTTGGAATAAAACAAGGACAACATAACCTTGTTGAAGGAGCAGCATTATCACATTTTCCAGTTTAACTATGTCTTTCCCATAACAAGGTGACTGAAACTGTACAGAATACTCTAAGTGTGGCCTCACTAATGACCTAAGCAGCTGTAGCAATCCTTGTACTCAATGCCTCGACTGATGAAGGCTAGCATTCTTCACAACTTTGTCTATCTCAGACTCTGCTCTTAACGAACTGTGTATGTGTATTCCTCAGTCCCTCTGTTCTACAACACTCCTCATTTGGCTTGATTTTCCAAAAGTTGAAACTTTATTGCTGGAACAGCACAGCAGGTCAGGCAGCATCCAGGGAACAGGAGATTCGACGTTTCGGGCACAGGCCCTTCTTCAGGAATGAGCAGAGAGTGTTCAGCAGGAGAAGATAAAAGGTAGGGAGGAGGGACTTGGAGGAGGGGCGTTGGAAATGTGATAGGTGGAAAGAGGTCAAGGTGAGGGTGATAGGTCGGAGTAGGATGGAGGCGGAGAGGTCAAGAAGAAGACTGCAGGTCAGGAAGGCGGTGCCGGGCTGGAGGGATTCGGCTGAGACAAGGTGGGGGGAGGGGGGATGAAGAAACTGGTGAAGTCCAAGTTCATCCCCTGTGGTTGGAGGGTTCCCAGTCGGAAGATAAGACGCTCCTCCTCCGACCGTCGCGTTGTTGTGGTTTGGCGGTGGATGAGTCCAATGACCTGCATATCCTCGGTGGAGTGGGAGGGGGAGTTGAAATGCTGTGCCACAGGTTGGTTGGGTTGGTTCGTCCGGGTGGCCCAGAGGTGCTCTCTGAATCGCTCCGCAAGTAGGCGGCCTGTCTCCCCAATATAGAGGAGGCCACACCGGCTGCAGCGGATGCAGTAGATGATGTGGGTGGAGGTGCAGGTGAATCTGTGGCGGATATGGAAGTTTCCACCGCCAAACCACAACAACGCGATGGTCGGAGGAGGAGCGTCTTATCTTCCGACTGGGAACCCTCCAACCGCAGGGGATGAACTTGGACTTCACCAGTTTCTTCATCCCCCCTCCCCCCACCTTGTCTCAGCCGAATCCCTCCAGCCCGGCACCGCCTTCCTGACCTGCAGTCTTCTTCTTGACCTCTCCGCCTCCATCCTACTCCGACCTATCACCCTCACCTTGACCTCTTTCCACCTATCACATTTCCAACGCCCCTCCTCCAAGTCCCTCCTCCCTACCTTTTATCTTCTCCTGCTGAACACTCTCTGCTCATTCCTGAAGAAGGGCCTGTGCCCGAAACGTCGAATCTCCTGTTCCCTGGATGCTGCCTGACCTGCTGTGCTGTTCCAGCAATAAAGTTTCAATTTTGATCTCCAGCATCTGCAGACCTCACTTTCTCCTCTTTGATTTTCCAAAATGCAACACCTTACACTTGTCTGTATTGAATTGCTTTTACCAACCCTCAGCCCACTTCCCTATCTGATCAAGATCCCTCTGGAATTTTTGATAACTTTCCTCGCTATCGATACCTCCTAATTATGAATCATCTGCAAACTTACTAATCCTTCTTGATGAAGGGCTTTTGCCCAAAATGTTGATTTTCCTGCTCGTCAGATGCTGCCTGACCTGCTGTGCTTTTCCAGCGCAATTCTAATCTAGAAACTTACTAATTATGCCTTGTACATCCACATCCAGATTATGTATGAAAATAACAAATAACAAAGGTCCCAGCACCTTCCTTGTGGCACAGCGCTAGTAACTGGGCTCCAGTCCAAGAAACAACCTTCAACCATCATCCTTTGCTTCCTACCATCAAGCCAATTTTGAATCTAATTAGCTAGCTCTGCCTGGATTCCATGCGACCTAACCTTCACGATTAGCCTGTGATATGGGACTTTATCAAAGGCCTTACTAAAGTCTATACAGACAATATCCATTGCTTTCCACTCACCTGTCCTAGAGTCAGAGTCATAGAGATGTACAGCATGGAAACAGACCCTTTGGTCCAACCTGTCCATGCCGACCAGATATCCCAACCCAATCTAATCCCACCTGCCAGCACCCAGCCCATATCCCTCCAATCCCTTCCTATTCATATACCAATCCAAATGCCTCTTAAATGCTGCAATTGTACCAGCCTCCACCACATCCTCTGGCAGCTCATTCCATACATGTACCACCCTCTGCGTGAAAATGTTGCCCCTTAGGTCTCCTTTATATCTTTCCCCTCTCACCCTAAACCTATGGTCTCTAGTTCTGGACTCCCCGACTCCAGGAAAAAGACTTAGTCTATTTATCGTATCTATGCCCCTCATAATTTTGTAAACCTCTATAAGGTCACCTCACAGCCTCTGACCCTCCAGGGAAAACAGCCCCAGTCTGTTCAGCCTCTCCCTGTAGCTCAGATCCTCCAACCCTGGCAACATCCTTGTAAGTCTTTTCTGAACCCTTTCAAGTTTCACAACATCATTCCGATAGGGAGGAGACCAGAATTGCACACAATATTCCAACACTGGCCTAACCAATGTCCTGTACAGCCACAACATGACTTCCCAATTCCTGTACTCAATACTCTGACCAATAAAGGAAAACATACCAAACGCCTTCTTCACTATCCTATCGACCTGTGACTCCACTTTCAAGGAGCTATGAATCTGCACTCCAAGGTCTCTTTGTTCAGCAACACTCCCTAGGACCTTACCATTAAGTGTATAAGTCCTGCTAAGATTTGCTTTCCCAAAATGCAGCACCTTGCATTTATCTGAATTAAACTCCATCTGCCACTTCTCAGCCCATTGGCCCATCTGGTCCAGATCCTGTTGTAATCTGAGGTAACCCTCTTCGCTGTCCACTACATCTCCAATTTTGGTGTAATCTGCAAACTTACTAACTGTACCTCTTATGCTCACATCCAAATCATTTATGTAAATGACAAAAGGTAGAGGGCCCAGCACTGATCCTTGTGGCACTCCACTGGTCACAGGCCTCCAGTATGAAAAATAACCCTCCACCACCACCCTCTGTCTTCTACCTTTGAGCCAGTTCTGTATCCAAATGGCTAGTTCTCCCTGTATTCCATGAGATCTCACCTTGCTAATCAGTTTCCCATGGGGAACCTTGTCGAACGCCTTGCTGAATTCCATATAGATCACATCCACTGCTCTGCCCTCATCAATCTTCTTTGTTAGTTCTTCAAAAAACTCAATCAAGTTTGTGAGACATGATTTCCTACACACAAAGCCATGTTGACTATCCCGAATCAGTCCTTGCCTTTCCAAATAGATGTACATCCTGTCCCTCAGGATTCTCTCCAACAACTTGCCCACCACCGAGGTCAGGCTCACTGGTCTATAGTTCCCTGACTTGTCTTTACCACCCTTCTTAAACAGTGGCACCATGTTTGCCAAACTCCAGTCTTCCAGCACCTCACTTGTGACTATCCATGATACAAATATCTCAGCAAGAGACCCAGCAATCACTTCTCTAGCTTCCCACAGAGTTCTCAGGTACACCTGATCAGGTCCTGGGGATTTATCCACCTTTACCCGTTTCAAGACATCCAGCACTTCCTCCTCTGTAATCTGGACATTTTGCAAGATGTCACCGTCCTCTTGGTTGTCTCTTCAAAAAACTCTAAAAGATTTATCAGGCATGACTTCCCGCACACAAAATCCATGCTGGCTATCCCTAATCAGGTCTTGACTATCCAAATATTGGTTGATCCTGTCGCTCAGTTTCCTTTGCAACAACTTGCCTACCACTGATGTCAGGCTCACTGGCCTGTAACTCCCTGGCTTGTTTTTGCTACCTTTCTTAAAAGTAGAACAACATTAGCCACCCTCCAGTTTTCCAGAACCTCACCAGAGGCTAAAGACGAAGCAAAAATCCTCGCAAGAGCCTCTGCAATTTCTTCCCCAGCTTCTGACAATGTCCAAGGATGGATTTGATCAGGCCCAGGGCTTTATCCACTTTAATGCGTTGTTAAGGCTGCAAACACTTTCCCTCTGGTAACATGTATGTGTCCCAAAACATCCCTAATTGTTTCTCTTATTTCCTTAGCCTCCATGATTCTCTCCTTAGTAATCACTGAGGAGAAACATTTATTAAAAATCTCCCCCACCTCCTTTGGCTCCACACATAGATGGTCATGCTGGTCTTTAAGGGGACCAATTCTCTCCCTATCCACTCTTTTACTCTTAATACAGCTGTAGAACCTCTTGGGATGATCTTTAACATGATCTGCCAGGTCCAGCACATCCCCTCTTTTTGCTTTTCTGATTTCACTCTGAAGTGTGCTTCTACAGTTTTTGTAGTCATCTGGGGATTCACTTGAGA
Organism: Chiloscyllium plagiosum; assembly: GCF_037043375.1. Classification (NCBI taxonomy): domain Eukaryota; kingdom Metazoa; phylum Chordata; class Chondrichthyes; order Orectolobiformes; family Hemiscylliidae; genus Chiloscyllium; species Chiloscyllium plagiosum. Next base: position 1,826,951 of record NW_028270148.1, read on the forward strand.
GCGATAGCTTAAACCCAATGTATGCCGTCTTCTTTTTCCTGACCAGAGCCTCAATAGCCCTTGTCATCCAGGGATCCCGAAACCTGCCAGTTTTTAACCTTCAGCCAATAGGGACATACTGTCCCTGCACTCTTGATATCACACTATTAAAAGACTCCCATTTGCTAGTCACTCCTTTTCCTTTTAAGAAACTCACCCATCGACCTCTGCTAGATCCTAATGGTCCCAAAATTGGCCCTGCTCTAGTTTGGCACCATAGCCTGTGGGCCTCCCTTATCTTCATTCACAACTCTGTTAAAACTAAGACAGTTATAGTCCTTTTGGACATGCGAAGTTTCCTTAACCTCAAGAGGAAGCAAAGAATTTGTTGTACTTTCATGACCATTACATCGACATGGGTGGACTAGGATAGATTGTCAGTGATTGTCACTCAGAAGAACTTGACACTCATGAATATCTCCAGCTCAGTACCATTATGCAAACAGGAATGTGCCCTCCACTCCACTTCCTCAAGTCAATAACCAACTCCTTCGTTTTGTTGATGCTGGTGGAGAGATTATTGCCTTTGCATCATGCTGCTAAACTCTCTATTTCTTTCCTGTATTCTATTTCATCATTGTGTGAGATCCTCCCTACAATGATGGTGTCATCAGTAAATGTTTAAATGGAGTTGGGGCAGAGCTTTGCTATACAGTGTATAAGGAGTACAGTGGGGGGGGGCTGAGTATGCAGCCTTGCGGGGCTCTGGTGTTGAGGATTAGGGTGGAGGAGGTGTTGTCACCTATTCTTACTGATTGTGGTCTATGGGTCTATGGAACTTACTTCCAAATAGCACTGTGGGTGCACCTACATGATATGGACTGCAGTGGTTCAAGAGAGCAGCTCACCACCATCTTCCAAGGGCAAGTAGGGATGGGCAGGAAATGCTGGCCCAGCCAGTATTGCCCACATCCCACTAATGAATTAAAATACATCAAAGTTGGATCCTTGCCCCTGAGCTTGTCTTTCTAACCCTAAATTAAAGTCCAATGGCACAGATGTGAATGAAATGAGGATTGGCAAGGGATTGATCCCGATTCCCTTCCTTCCACAACTTTGTAGCCTACCCACACTCAATGGCAGGGTTACTTGTCCCTGTGTCATAATCATAGCATCTATGTACTGTATAGAGTGGCTATAGCACTGAAAGAGGCGAAAATGAGGACTGCAGATGCTGGAGATCAGAGTCTAGACTAGGGTGGTGCTGGAAAAGCACAGCAGGTCAGGCAGCATCCGAGGAACAGGAAAATCGATGTCGCAGGCAAAAGCCCTTCATCAGGATTCCCGATGAAGGGTTTTGCCCGAAACATTAATTTTCCTGCTCCTCGGATGCTGCCTGACCTGCTGTGCTCCATAGCACTACTTTGTCCATACCTCCAAGTGGAGCACATAAGGACTATGTAAGCAGTCCAATCCCATTCCTCTGCCCTGCAAGTTTATTTCCTGAAGGTACCATTTGATTTCCTTTTGAAATTAGTGTTATTCTCCATCTCACCAATTTGGTAGGTGCCAAGTTATTACCACTTAGGGCGTAAAATGATCTTTCTCACATTCCCGTTATGCCACATCAAAATCGCAGACCTGTATGACATGGAATGTACCCATTTGGTCCTTAATGTTTTTGTCAGTTGAGAAACAGTCAAGCAATCAATCCTACCTTCCAGCATTTGATCTGTGCCCAGAAAGTTTCAGCACTTCAAGTACACAATTCAAGTAAATTTTAAATGTTCTGAGGGTTTTTGCCTGTAACTCCATTTTGTCCTATAAAGGTTGGACCTCCAAAGAAGAGGTTAGAAGTAGAAGAGGTAAACTCATTCAAACTGATTTGCTTGGGGTATTCTAGAATCAGGATCACAGTCTCAGAATAAAAGGTAAGTAATTGCGGACGGTGTTGAGGAGGAACCTCTTCACTGGTGAAAGGGTGGTGAATCTTTGGAATTCTCCATCTTATGGAGCTGCAGGGGGTCAGTCATTGAGTTCCAGGCAAAGTTTGACAGTTTCCGAGATGTTAAAAATGATTCTTAAGGTATTTGAAAAGGTGCCACATCAAAGATTATCTCAGAAAATAAAAGCTCTTCAGGGAGTATGCATAACAAAGAGAATGTATAAGAGGGTCTCTTTCTGAGAGGCAGGATGAAGAGTCTTGCAGAGGTCTGTGCCAGAGCCTTAACCTTTTACAATTTACATCAATGACTTGAATTATAGGAGCAAAGGTATAAGACCTTATGACATTGGAGCAGAAGTAACACTTGGCCCATTGAGTCCTCTCCACCATTCAGTGAGATCAGGGCTGATCTGATAACCCTCAACTCACTTTCCAGCCTTTTCATAATCACCCTTGATTCCCTTACTGATTAGAAAGCTGGCTACCTTAGCCTTGATTATACTTAACAAATTAATCTTCAAAGCCCTATGTGGTAAAGAATTCCACAGACTTTCCAACTTCTGAGAAAAGAAATTCCTTTTCATCTCTGTCTTAAATGGTAAACCATCACTCTGAGGTTACACCCTCTGGTCCTCGACTATTAATACAAGGGGACACAACCTTTCTTCATCTTCCCTGCCAAGACCACTGTGGATTTTTTTTTGTTTAATTAAGGTCTTCTCTTGATCCTCTAAACTTGAATGAGTATAGGCCCAATTTTCCCAACTTTTCTTCATGAGTCAGTGCCTCAAATCTGGGTATCAGCCTTGTGTATCTTCTCTGGACTGCCTCCAATGCTGGTAGATCTTTCCTTACAGAAGGGGCACAAGAATGTTCATAGTATTCCAGCTGTGGTCTGACTAGTATCTTTTATAATTTTTAAAACTCTGCCTACTTTTATAACCTGTTCCTTTTGAAACCAAGGCCAAAATTCCTTTTTCCTTTCCTATTACCCGCTGAAGTTGAATACCAGCTTTTTTGATGCATGGACGAGGACTCTCAAATCCTTCATTTCTGTAGTTTTCTGCAGTTTTATTTTCTCTATTTAAATAATATTCAACTCCTCTCTTCTTCCTGCCAAACTGCATAACCTCACATTTCCCCATATTATATTCCATCTGCCAGGTTTTTGTCCACTTGCTCAACCTGTCTTTATCCCTCTGCAGACTCTTTGTGTCACCTTCACCACTTTCTTTTCAACCTATTGTTATGTCATCTGCAAACTTGGGTATAGTACTTTCATTTTCCACATTCAAGTCAATAATATATATTGTAAATAACTGTGGCCCCTGCATTGATCCCTGTGGCACTAGTTACAGGTTGTTATCCTGAAAATGCCTCCTTTATCCCAACTCTCTGTCTTCTATTATTGGCTCCTATTTATTAATTTTAGCTCCACCTTCAACACCACAGTTCCAACAAAACTCATCTCCAAACTCTGAGACCTCAGATTGAGCTCCCCCACCCCCCTCCCTCCCCCGCCGCTGCAACTGGATCCTGGATTTCCTGACCCACAGACTGCAATCAGTAATGATGGGTGACAACATCTCTTCCACAATAATCCTCAACACTAATGCCCTGCAAGGCTGTGTACTCAGCCCCTTACTGTACTCATTTTACACTCACCAAATTCAGCTCAAACTCCATATACAAATTTGCTGATGACACCACCATAGTGAACCAGATCTCAAATAACAACAAGGTAGAGTACAGGAAAGAGCTTACTTGAATGGTGTAAATACAACAATCTCTCCCTCAATGTCAGCCAAACAAAGCTGCTGGTTCTTAGTTTCAGGAAGCAGAGTAGAGGACACACCCTTGTCTGTATCAATGATACTGTGGTGAAGGTGGGGGTCACACCTTCTGCTTTTCTTTTCGTTTCTTTCCTTTTTTTCTCTCTCCTCTTGTTTTCTTTTCTCTCTGCTATTTTAGTTTACTTACCTCTTGGTGATGAGCTTGGTCATGGTGAAGGCTTTAGCAGTTCTGAGTGGGCCTTGCGATGCAGACTTGAGTAGGCTCAGTAATACGGACTCATGGCAGTGGTATTAGATGTGAGCTTGGTTCCCCAGCAGCTTCTGCATTGTCAAGGTGGTCCTAGCATTGACTCTTAGCTGCTATTATGGAAGTGAGTTTGGGTTATTACTGCTGTCTGCTTCCAGCACAGGTTCATGGAGGTGGTGGAGGTGAGTTTGGGCCCAGTATGAGAGCTGGCAGCATCAGCAATGGACCCAAAGCAGAGTTGAGCTTGGGCTGGTGTGGTACCCAGCAGCATCAGTGAGATCTGCATTGGCAAGGTCCAATAGGAACTGATAGTGTTGAGGGCATTGGTGGAGGTGAATTGGCACCGAAGGCTGGTGACATTTGCTCCAGCAGTGGCAGCATGGTGACATCATGGACTATAGAATCCCTACAGTGTGGAAACAGGCCATTGGGTCCAACAAGTCCACACTGGCCCTCCAAAGAGTAATCCATCCAGACCAATTCCCCTACCCTATTGCTCACCCTTTACCCCTGACTAATGCACCCACCCTGAACACTATGGGCAATTTAGCATGGCCAATTCAACGAACCTGCAAATCTTTGGCTTGTGGGAGGAAACCGGAGCATCCAGATGAAACCCATGTAGACACGGAGAGAACGTGCAAACTCCACATAGTCAGCTGCCCAAGGCTGGAATCAAACCCAGGTCCCTGGTGCTGTGAGGCAGCAGTGCTAACCACTGAGCCACCATGCCACCTGGACTCATGCCTGGCTACCAAGCGCATGACTGAACACTTAACAAGAAGGACCGTAAAGGTGAACACTTTCTTTATTTCTTCATTTTTCTGCCTTTATGTTCTATGCTTTGGTTTATTTTTCTGTGTTTTAAGATGGTGCCAGAGAGTGGCAACACTATACAACAAATTTCACTGTATTTTGTAACAAGATACATGTGAAAATAAATAAATCAAATACATTAAAAAGTGTGAAATTACATGCCAACAGTTACCAGACCTTCACATATACATATAGATTTTTCTTTGCACTTTTTCTATGGCTACAATATATTCTGCATTCGGTTCTGTTATGCTGATGTTCTTGTGTAATGCATGATTTGTCAAGTTAGCATGCACAACAATACTTTTCACTGTTTCTTTATACATGTGACAATAATAAATCAAATCAAATATGAATTAGTCTACCGCCTAGCCATGCTCTTGTTAAATAGTCTAATGTGTGGCCCCTTATCAAATGCTTTCTGAAAATCCAAATATATTACACCCACTGCTTCTCCATATCCAACTTGTTACCCATTCAAAGAGTTATAGTAAATTTGTCAGGTATGATTCCCATTTCATAAAACCATGTTCAGTCTGATTTATTGATATACCGAAGCACAGTGAAAAACTTTATTTACGAGCAGTACAGGCAGATCAAAGTAAACAAGGATGTACAGAATATTTAGTAATTTTGGAGAACTATTAATATCTTCTTCTCTAAAACCTGATGCCCCTCAATCACTAAGGAGCCTATGTTTACGTTAGCTTGTCTCTTCCTTTTAGTTATTTAAAGGTAACTGGTTGTTATCTATATCAATGATTTGGATGAGAATGTCCAAGGTATGATTAGTAAGTTTGTTAATGACACTAAAATAGGCAGGATTGTGGATAGTGAGGAAGGTTGTCAGAAATTGCAGCAGGACCTTGATCAGCTGGGGAAGTGGACCGAGAAATGGCAAATGGAGTTTAATATAGATAAGTGTGAGGTCTTGCATTTTGGAAAGTCAAATCAAGGTAGGAGTTTCATAGTGAATGGTAGGGCCTTAAGAAGTGTAATGGAACAGAGAGACCATGGAGTTCAGGTGCACAGATCTCTGAAAGTGGAGTCACAGGTAGACAGGGCAGTGAAGACGGCTTTGGAACACCGGCCTTCATCAGTCAGGCAATTGAGTATAGGAGTTGGGAAGTTATGTTGCAGTTAGACAGGACATTGGTGTGGCTGCACTTGGAGCATTGTGTTCAGTTTTGGTCACCTTGTTATAAGAAGAAATTTACAAGGATGTTGCCTGGACTCAATGGTCTGAGCTATCGGGAGAAGTTGGACAAGCTGGGAGGTTTTTCTTTAGAGCATAGGAGACTGAGGAGGGTTCTTATAGAAATGTATAAGATCATGAGAGGCATGGATAGGGTGAATACACTCAGTCTTTTTCCCAGGGTTGGGGATTTGAGGACTAGAGGGCATCAGTTTAAGGTTAGAAGGGAAAGAATAAAAGGGAATTTGAGGGCCAACTCTTTTACATAGAGGGTGGTATGCATATGGAATGAGCTGCCAGCAGAAGTGGTTGGGGTGGGTACATTAACAACATTTAAAAGGCATTTGGACAAATACATGAATAGGAAAGGATCAGAAGGGTATGGGCCAAGTGCAGGGAAATTGAGGTAGCGTTGAGGGAAAATTTGGTCGGCGTGGAGCAGTTTGGGCCAAAGGGCCTGTCTCCATGCCGCAGGACTCTATGACTCTGAGCTCTTGCTGTCTGCCTTAATATTACTTGCAAGTTTACCCTCAAATTCTTTTTCAGTCATTTTTTGGTAGCTTTTAAAACTCTCTTAATCCTCTTGCTTATTATTAATCTTTACATATTTAATGTGTTTTTTTTAAAAAAAATCATCCTTATACAATTCTTAATTTCCCTGGTTAACCATGGTTGGCTTATACCCTTTCTAAAATCCTTCTTCCTCATTGGAATATGTCTTTTTTGAACGCTATGAACTATTTTCTTAAACATCTACCATAATGTCTCAACTGACTTTGCTGCTTGACTTCTTTCCCAGTCCACTTTAGCCAGCTGTGCCACCATTCCTTTGTAATTACCTTTATTTAAGATGCACAACTTCCTTCCTCTCAAACTGAATGCTAAATTGCACCATGCCATGGTCAGAGTTTTAGAGGAGATCTTTTTCATTAATATTTATTAAACCTGCCTCATTACACATCACACCACAGACAAAATAGTCTGATCTCACAGTGGATCCACAATACATTGTTCTCGGACATGGTCCTGAACATTCCTGAACACACTGGATGAATTCTTCCTAATGGCTTCCTCTGCCAATCTGACTGTCTCAATCTACAAAGACATGAAGATTAAAATCACACATGATTAATGAACTGCATTTCTCACACACTCTCATTATCTCCTGATGTATTCTCTGTCCCACCATATAGCTACTGTTTAGGGTCCTATAGATTACTCATACCAGTGTCTTCTTTCCTATTTTATTTCTTAACCTCTAACCATATGGATTTTATGTCTTTCAAGATCATTTCTTGCTATAATTTTTAACCTATTCAGTACCAACAATGCTACCTCACTATTTTTTATTTCCTGTCTGTACCTGAATATTTACTTCTCATCTTTGGTCTACTTGTAAACATGTCTCTGTTATGGCTATAAGATTATATTACTTAGTCCATATTTACGCTGATTATTCAATAATTTTGTTCCAAATACTCTGTGCATTCAACAGCCATTAATTTTGCCTTTTTGACCACTTTTTCCCCTTTATATTCTGTTTACTACTGTTTTTCTACATTATACACTGTCACTTCTTGTTCCACTCCAGGTGTCATTGTCCAAATAGCTGCCCTGTAATGCTGCCTTATCCTCTTGCTTTGAAAGCCCATGTTTCCCTCAACTAAACCCATCCATAAGTTCTACATTTACTCCTTTATCTATCTCATTTTCTCAATGAATTGGAGTAAAGATTCTGGTTAATCCAAGATGGAGGACAGGAAATAATTGTATCTGTAAGAGCTGTTCCTTTTTTGAGGTATTTTCAGTGTTGGAGCTGATTTCCTCAAATTCTAAGAGCAGTAATTACTGTTTTATAAAAGCCATTGCATTGTTTTAGAACTTTAGGGGAAAATGATCAAAATAACAGCAATTTAAAAAGCAGAAAGAGCGACAAAGCAGGGAGCACATGGCAGCTGAAACAAATGGAGCAGTAAACCTGCACAGCTGTCTGACTAGGCAGTGGACCTTCACTGCTGACTGACTCTGCTGTTTAGTTTCAAGTATCTTTAGTATCTTCAAGTATATTTCTTCCTTGCTCCTTTCGCCTCTTAATTATTTTGCTTATTTTTGAATGCTATTGGTGTCCTGTACTGTGGAGACTGATACAAAGAGCACATTCAAAAGTTTGAATGGCTTCAATTTCTGCTCATATTTCACACAGCCACATACGCCCTTCAGGGATCTTTGGATATTCATTCCAAGGTCTCTGCCTCTCGACCGGTGTCAATATCAACAATTTATAGAGGACTCCATTGTCTTGCTAACCTTCTCTAAATACATTACTTTTGTCCGTTAGGTCCATTGATATCTTCCTGAAATCTTCAGATCTTTTCCTCATTATCAACCACATGGTCAATTTCTGAATTGTCTGCAAACTTATTAGTTATTTCTCCTATGTTGGACCACATACCATTAATAGAAACCACAAAAAGCAGGAGACCCAATATATGCCTTACAGAACCCAATGGATACTGCCCTCCAGTCACAAAATCACTCATCAACCAAAATTCCTTCTTGCTTGACTAGTACATGGAACAATATTGTGGCAGCTGTTCCAGAAACTTGGTTAAGAGAAGGCCTGGGGAGACTGGGCGCCTCCTAGCAGAGCGCTTTAGGGAACATCTCCGAGACACCCGCACCAATCAACCACACCGCCCTGTGGCCCAACATTTCAACTCCCCCTCCCACTCTGCCGAGGATATGGAGGTGCTGGGCCTCCTCCACCGCCGCTCCCTCACCACCAGACGCCTGGAGGAAGAACGCCTCATCTTCCGCCTCGGAACACTTCAACCCCAGGGCATCAATGTGGATTTCAACAGTTTCCTCATTTCCCCTTCCCCCACCTCATCCTAGTTTCTAACCTCCAGCAACTCGATCCCCTGACTTGTCCGGACTTATCCGACCTGCCCAGCTCCTTTTCCACCTATCCACTCCACCCTCTCCTCCCTGACCTATCACCTTCATCTCCTTCCCCACTGACCTATTGTACTCTATGCTACTCTCTCCCCACCCCCACCCTCCTCTAGCTTATCTCTCCACGCTTCAGGCTCTCTGCCTTTATTCCTGATGAAGGGCTTTTGCCCGAAACGTCGATTTTGCCTGTCCTCGGATGCTGCCTGAATTGCTGTGCTCTTCCAGCACCACTAATCCAGAATAAGAGAAGGACTGGACTGGCAGCTCAATGTTCAACAGTTTAAATGTTTCAGGTTGGATAGACAGGGATGGAATGGGGGGGGGAGGGAGTTAAGGTGAGAATCAAGAGTAGACTTCTTGCAGGGTTCATCCAGCAAGACAATATTGGTAGAAGTTAGGAATAAGAAAGGTGCTATCACGATTATGGAATTATATTCTTGGCTTCCCATTAGGCAGCAGGAGATAGAGGAACAGAAATATAGACAGGACATAGAAAATGTAAAAACAACAGTGTTGTTGTAGTGGCTTATTTTAATTCCTCCAATATTCACTGAGACTCCCTTAATACCAGGGATGTAGATGGGGTAGAATTTGTTAGACGCATCCAGGAAAAATTCCTGAAACAACATATGGATAGTCCAACGGGGAAGGAGCCATATTAGCCATATTGGGCTAGGTGATCAAAGTTTCAGAGGGATAGCATTTTGGGAATAGTGGTCATAATTCCATTAGGTCTCGGATAGTTATGGAAAAAGAGAAGATTGCTTCTTGGGTGAAAGTGCTAATATGGGGGCGGGTTAATTATGACATTATGAGGCAGTAACTGGAAAAATTGGATTGGGGCTAGCTGTTTGAAGATAAATCCACATCTGACATGTCAGAATCCTTTAAAAGCCAGTTGACCAGAGTTCAGGACTTACATGTTCCTCTGAGGATGAAAGATAAAGATGGCAAGATTTGAGAATCTTGGGTGCTGAGAGATCTAAGTTTAGTTAAAAAGAAAATGGAAGCATATGTAAGGTTTAGGAAACTGAAATCAAACCAGGTACTTGAGTATAAAGGAAGCAGAAAAGAATGTAAAAAACGAAATTAGGGGGGTAGAAGGAACCATGAAATATCTTTGGCAAATTGGATTAAGGAGAATCCCAAGGCATTTCATATGTATGTTAGGAGTAAAAGGGTAATTAGGGAAGGACAAAGGAGGGAATTTATGTGTGGAGCCAGAGGAGGTGGATGAGGTTCTCAATGAGTCCTTTGCATCGGTGTTCACCAAGGAGAAGGACATGGGTGATGATGAATTTAGATAAGGGCTTGTTGACATTAAGGAGTAAGTGTTGAGTGTGTTGAAAAATATTAAGATAGATAAATCCCCAGGGCCTGATTGGATCTATCCCAAAATAATGAAGGAGGCAAGGGAGGAGATTTGTGGGGCCTTGACAGAGATCTTTGTGTCCTCTTTAACCACAGGTGAGTTCCCAAAAGACTGGGGCGTAGCCAATATTGTTCCTTTGTTCTTGAAGAGCAATAAAGATAATCCAGGAAATTATAGGCCAGTGAGCCTCACATCATTGCGAGGGAAATTATTGGAGATGATTTTTAGGGACAAGATTGACTTGCATTTGTGGGCGGCACGGTGGCACAGTGGTTAGCACTGCTGCCTCGCAGCGCCAGAGACCCGGGTTCAATTCCCGCCTCAGGCGACTGACTGTGTGGAGTTTGCACGTTCTCCCCGTGTCTGCATGGGTTTCCTCCGGGTGCTCCGGTTTCCTCCAGATGTGCAAGTCAGGTGAATTGGCCATGCTAAATTGCCCGTAGTGTTAGGTAAAGGGGTAAATGTAGGGGTATGGGTGGGTTACGCTTCGGCGGGTCGGTGTGGACTTGTTGGGCCGAAGGGCCTGTTTCCACACTGTAAGTAATCTAATCTAATCTAATCTAATCTAAAAATAGACTTATTAGGAATAGTCAGCATGAATTTATGCAGAGGAGTTTAAAAATGTGGTGCTGGAAAAAACACAACAGGCCAGGCAGCATCCGAGGAGCAGGAGAATTGACGTTTCGGGCATAAGCCCTTAAACGTTGATTTTCCTGCTCTTCGGATGCTGCCTGGCCTGCTTGTGTTTTTCCAGCACCACATTTTTCAACTCCGGTACTCCAGCATCTGCAGTCCTCACTTTCTCCTTTATGCAGAGGAGGCCTTATCTCACAATAATATCAAGGTTTTTGAGGAAGTGATGAAATTGATTAATGAGGGTTAGGCAGTAGATGGTGTTTACATTACCTTACTGAAGTATTTGACAAAGTCCCTCATGATAGGCTGGTCCAGAAAGTCAATTTTTTAAGATTATTCATTTGTGGGATGTTGGCGTCATCAGCTAGCCAGCATTTACTGCCCATCTCTAGTTGCCCCTTGAGAAGGTGGTGGTGAGCTGCCTTCTTGAATCACTGCAGTCCACCTGCTGTGGAATGACACACAATGCCCTGAAGGAGGGAATTCTAGGACCTTCATCAGTGACAGTGAAGGAATAATGATAGATTTCCAAGTCAGGATGGTGAGTGGCTTGGAGGGGAACTTGAAGGTAGTGTTCACATGTATCTGCTGCCCTCGTCCTTCGAGATGGAAGTGGTTGTGGGTTTGGAAGGTGTTATTTGAGGAAGTTTGGTGAATTTCTGAAGTGCATCTTGTTGATAGTACACAGTGCTACTACTGAGCATTGGTGGTAGACACCGTGTATGTTTGTGGATGTCACGGCAATCAAGTGGCTGCTTTGTCTTGGATGGTGTCAAGCTCCTTGAGCGTTGTTGGAGTTGCATTCATTCAAGCAAGTGGAGAGTATTCCATCACACTTTTGCTTTATAGATAATGCATGAGTTTTGGGGAATCAGGAGCACAGTGGCTTAGTGGTTAGCATTGCTGCCTCACAGCATCCAGGACCCGGGTTTGATCCCAGCCTCAGGTGGCTGTCTATGTGGAGTTTGCACATTCTCCCCGTGTCTACGTAGGTTTCCTCTGGGTGCTCCGGCTTCATCCCACAATCCAAAGATGTGCAGGTAGGTGAATTGGCTGTGCTAAATTGCCCATAGTGTTCAGGGATATGTAGGTTAGGTGCATTAGTCAGGGGAAATGTAGAGTAATTGAGTTGGGTGAATGGGACTGGGTGGGGTACTCTTCAGAGGGTCGGTATGGACTTTGAGGGCTGAAGGGCCTGTTTCTATACTGTAGGGATTCTATGATACTCACCACAGTATTCCTAGTCTCTGACCTATTCTTGTAGTCACTGTGTTTATGTGACGAGTCCAGTTGAGTTTCTGATCAATGGTAGCTCCCAAGATGTTGATACTGGGAGACTCAGTGATGGGAACATCATCGAATATCAAGTGACAGTGGTTAGATTGTCTCTAAATGATGATGGGCATTACCTAGCATTTGTGTGGCGTGAATGTTCCTTGCCACTTGTCAGCCCAAACCTGGACATTGTCCAGATCTTGTTCCATTTGAACATGTACTGCTTCAGTTTCTGAGGAGTCACAAATGATACTGAACATTGCACATCCATTGGTGAACATCTCCAATTCTGACCTTATGATGGAGGAAAATCATTGATGAAGCAACTGAAGATAGTTGGGCTGAGGTCACTACCCTGAGGAATTCCTGCAGAAATGTCCTGGAGCTAAGGTGACTGACTTCCATCAACCAGAATCATCTTCCTATGTGCCAGACATGACTCCAACTGATAGAGAGTTTATTCCTGAGGCCCAGTGATCCCAGTTTTGCAAGGGCTCCTTGATACCACAATCAATCAAATTCAGCCTTGATGTCAAGGATTGTCACTCTCACCTCCCTTCGAGAATTCAGCTCTTTTGTCCATGTTTGACCCAAGGCTGTAATGAGGTCAGGAGCTGAGTGTCCCTGGTGGAACCCAAGCTGGGCATCACTGAGCAGGCTATTGCTGAACAGGTGCTGATAGCACTATTGATTGACACCTTCCATCACTTTACTGATGGTTGAGAGTAGACTGATGGGGCGGTATTTAGTTGTGTTGGATTTGTCCTGCTTTTTATGTACAGGATATACCTGGACAATTTTCCACATTGTCGGGTAGATGCCAGTGTTGGAATAGCTTGGCTAAGGAGTGGCAAGTTCTGGAGCACATATCTACAGTACTATTGCTGGAATATTCTCAGAGCCCATTGCCTTTGCAGTATCCATTGTCTCCAACCATCTCTTGATGTCATGGGGAGTGAATTGAATTGGTTGAAGACTGGTATCTGTGATGTTGGGTACCATGGGAGGAGGCCAGGATGGATCATCCATTTGGCAGTTCTGGCTGAAGATTGCTGTGAAATCTTCAGCCTTATCTTTTGCACTGATGTGCTGGGCTCCTCCTCCAGTGATTTGTTTAGTTGTCGAGCACATTCATGACTAGATGTGGCAGGACTGCAGAACATAGATCTGATCCCGTTGGTTGTAGGATCACTTACCTCTGTCCATCACTTGCTGCTTAAGCTGTTTGGCATGCAAGTAGTCCTATTTGGTAGCTTTAACAGGTTAACACCTCATTTTCAAGTATGGCTGGTGCTGCTCCTGGGATGTGTTCTTCATACTCTATTGAACCAGGGTTGATCCCCTGGCTTGAGTGGGGGATATACCGGGCCATGAGGTTGCAGATTGTGCTCAAGTACAATTCTGCTGCTGTTGATGACCCACAGCGCCTCATGGATGCCAGGTGTCCCTCAAAGATTATGACTCTGAGAGTTGGGGCTATTAGCCTAGAACAATCACGATACCCTACCTGACAGATATAAACAGAAATATCAGAGGTTCTGTTCACTCTGAGAGCTGGCTGTGATGAAGCTGGACCAGTATCAAGAACTGTGCTTGTGTCAATAAAGGGTGACTTGGTGATAGGATACTAGCCTCTATGAAATTATTTCAGTGGTGACAAGAGAAAAAATACATTCCTGAAGAAATTCACTTGCAACAGTCATCTTTGAGTTGTGGTAAGCATTTCTGGCATCATGTTATTATTTGAAAAGCTTGACTTGTTTGAACCTGCTGTCGAAGACTTGGCCCAGTCTGTGGAAAGATGAGTTATTTTTTCCGGGCAAATGACATTGGGGAAGATGAAAAGCAATGAGTAATTCTCCTGACAGCATGTGTGCCTGCTGCTTTTTATGGTTATTAGGAGCTAAACTTTTTCCTGAGGCACTGGATACTAAAACCTTTCAAGAGTTGATGGATTTAGCTAAGGAATATTACAACCCTAAACCTCCTCTAATTCTGAAACAAAATTGATTTTATTTGGCAGATTGAGAACCAGGGAAATCAGTGTCTGGATTTTTGATAAGGTTCTGTCGATTGGCAGAGGCATGTGACTTTGGTTTGATCTGAATGAGATGCTGAGAGACTGTTCAGTTTGTGGGATGAATACTACAACCTTACAAAAGTGCCTATTGCTGAAGCCCAGCTGGAATTCAGACAGACACTACAACTGGCTTTGTCATTGGAAAAGGCAGCAAGTGGAGCATATGAATTACAGGGTACACTGATGGAAGGGGACACCCTCCTTGACTGACCTTGGGGGACATCACTTGAACAAAGGCAATTGCCCAGCCTCACTCTGGACATATCCTAAACAGAGGGACTCCATGTCAGCCAATAGCAAAACACCAAAGCAAAGCCAAGTCTCAGCCAAATGGTTAACCTTTTCTTCAGGATCCTGCCCCTCACAGCATTATAGGTGCAGTGCTACGTGGACTCGAGACAGTAAAGGAGTCTGACCAGACCTGGACTGAGTCAGGGAACTCATAGGCTGGTATCCAGGAGACTGAAAAGCCCACCTACAGCTGGTTTGGAGCAGTTAAATTGCTCAGCAACATCCAATCAAGATAAACATCTGGTTAAATGGTCACCGGGTTCTAATGGAGCTTGATGCTGGTGTGGCTGTATCAGTGATCACAGAATCAGTCTTTAACAAAATTCACTCTGCACTCCAACCTTTCAGTGTGCGTAAGACTTTGGTTAGACTGAGAACATACATCAGGGAACGTTTTTTTAGATTAAGAGTACAACTTTGGTTCTGATCATGTATAAGAAGCAGCTGGTTCAGTTCCCATTGATTGTAGTAAAGGACAGTTCCAAACCATCCATAATCCAGTGGTCTGGTAGAAACAGCAGACCAAACTTTGAAGGCAGACTTAAAGAGACAGTCTACAGCTTCACTCGATATGAAACTGACCTGGTCTCCGTTTGATTATTTGATTAGCCCTTATGCAACTACAGGATAGCTCCATCAAAAATTCTAATGAGGAGAAATCTAATCTTCTTGGACTTGAGGGAGGTGGGGGGGGGGAGGGGACAGTAAGTGAACGGACATTAGGAATGCCAATACTGGACTCAAGACTCTTCTAAGCAAGAGACATGTTCAATGTGAGTTCAGGCTCTGTGAAGTATAAAGTTCGAGTAGATTATGCGCTCTGAACAAGCATGTGAACCACACGAAAGGTGCAAGCTCGCAAATGGGGCAGGAACAAAACATATCCGGTCCTTCAGAACAGCTGGAAAGGCTGTTAGAACCTGTAAGGTACACCTCTCTGCCTAGCGCGAAGAAACTTTAGAGTCTGAGATGGACACAGTCGGTGTTGCAGCCTCAAGGCCTTTACCACCTGAAGAAGAGGTTGAATTTCTTCCAAGGCAATCCTGGTGCAACAGGGGTGGCACGGTCTGGTACATGCCACCTGTATCAAGGCTGGGGCAGAGGAACTGGACCCAGTGTGAAAACACCCCAGGAGAGGTTACAAGAAAAAGAACAGGCCCATGTCCCTGGACTTATAGAGGAGGGACGTAGTGATTATAATGAGATTAGCCAGCCGGACCTCATAGAATAGGAGTTCCTTGATTGAACCTGGTTCAATAATGGAGCCCCACCCCAGATATAAACAGAAGTGTTAGGGGTTTTGTTCACAGGCTCTGACAAAGCTGGACAAGTGTCAAATGCCTTGCATGTGTAAAGGGTGACTTGGTGACAGAATACCAGCCTTTGTGGAGTTATTTCAAGGCCAAGTATATTTTTCCTTCTTGTGGTTCCCTCACCATCTGTTGCAGACCCAGTAAAGCAGCTATGTACTTGAGGACCCGGCCAGCTTGATCTGTAGTGCTGCTGCTGAGCCACTCTTGGTAACGGACATTGAAATTCCCCACGGAATGTACATTTTGTGCTCATGCCATCCTTAGTGCTTCCTCCAAGTATTGTTCAACAGGAGGTTACCTTGCCATGTTTAACCTGAAACCATGAGACTTCTTGGGGTCTGGAGTCAATGTTGAACACTCCAGGACAACTCCCTCCTACTGTATGCCATAGTGTCACTACCTCTGCTGGATCTGTCTGGACAGGACGTATCCTGGAATGGTGATAGTGGTGGCTGCAACATTGTTTGTAAGATATGCTTCCATGAGTATGACAGTGTCGGGCTGTTGTTTGACTAGTCCCTCCCAATTTTGGCATTAGCTCCCAGATGTTAATAAGGAGGACTTTGCAAGGTGG
The DNA here is from genome assembly GCF_037043375.1 of Chiloscyllium plagiosum. NCBI lineage: Eukaryota > Metazoa > Chordata > Chondrichthyes > Orectolobiformes > Hemiscylliidae > Chiloscyllium > Chiloscyllium plagiosum. Next base: position 1,843,422 of record NW_028270148.1, read on the forward strand.
ACAATGCTGTTTCGGCCTTTGTTTTTTCCAGTGCCTTGGTTGATGCCAGGTGGTCCATTTGGTTTTATTTCTTTCTTGAGACTTTGAAGCGATTCATATAGTTGAATGGTTTGCCACACTATTTCAGAAGACAATTATAACTCAATCACATTGTTGTGGGTCTGGAGTCATATGTAAGCCAGACAAGGTGAGGATGATAGATTTCCTTCTCCGAAGGACATCAGTGAATGAAAAGAGTTTTTCTGACAATCAACAAATAATTTCATGGTCATCAGTAGATTTTTAATTCCAGATTTTTTAAACTGAATTTAAATTCCACCATCTGCCATTCAAACCCAGGTCCCCAGAACATTATCTGAATTTCTGGATTGATAGTCTAGTGATAACAATATTAGGCCCCTTTATTGCAGGGAATTTATGGTGAGTTGGCAAGTTGGATACCAAATTGGCTTGGTCATGGAAGATACTTGCGGAGGGGTGTTTTTCTGACTGGAAGTTTGTGATCAATGGTGTTCTGCAAGGATCAGTGCTGCGACCTCTGTTGTTAAAACACTAATTTGACCTCAGCTGGAGATTGCACCCAGATCTGTGCACCATACTTTAAGAAGATTGTGATCACATTGGAGAAGTGCAGAAGAGACCATGATAGCATTTGCACGGATATGGAATTTCAATGATGAGCAATCCGAAAAGCTGAAAATGTTTTCGCTAGAGAGAGGCGATTTGATAGAAGTTTTCAAAATCCTGGTGGGCCCGAACAGTGTAGATTGGGAGAAACCATTACCATTCATAAAAGGATTGAGAATCAGAGGACACAGATTTAAAATAACTAGTGAATAAAACAAAAATGATAACAGGAAATGTTTTTATCACGCAGCCAGTGTTTCAATTCTGGAATGCTTTGAGGTTGTGATGGAGATAGGTTCTTTCAGGTGCAGGTTCATAGTTCCTTGAAAGTGGAGTCACAGGTGGACAGGATAATGAAGAAGGTGTTTGGTACACTTGCCTTTAATGATCAATGCATTGAGTACAGGAGTTGGGAGGTCATGTTGCCACTGTACAGGACATTGGTTAGGCCACTTTTGGAATATTGTGTTTAATTCTGGTCTTCCTGATATAGGAAAGATGTTATGAAACTTGAGAAGGATTTACAAGGATGTTGCAGGGTTGGAGGGGACGTTTAAGCTATGGGGAGAGGCTAACTAGGACTGGGTCTATTTTCCCTGGATTATTGGAAGCTTTTATAGAAGTTTATAAAATTATGAGGGGCATGGATAGGATGAATAGTCAAGGTCCTTTCCCCAGGGTAGGAGAATCCAGAACAGGTTTAAGGTGAGAGGTGAAAGATTTAGAAGGGACCTAAGGGTCATTTTTTTCATGCAGATGGGGGTGGTACGTATATGGAATGAGCTGTCAGACGAGGTGGTGGAGGCTGGTACAATTACATTTAAAAGGCATCTGGATGGATATTGAATAGGAAAGGTTTCGAGGGATGAGGGCCAAGTGCTGGCAAATGGGACTAGATTAATTTAGGATATCTGATCAACATGCAAGAGTTGGCCTGAAGGTCTGTTTCCGTGCTGTACATCTCTATGACTATAAATCTATGACTCAATGTAGGTATTCAAGAGGGAATTAGATGGCTATTTGAAAAGGAATTATGTGCAGGGTTAACAGGAGAAAGCAGTCTAATGGAACAAAGTGAGCTGTTCATTTGGAGAGTTGTTGCAGACATGATGGCACATGGGGCCTCCTTCTACACTGTTCCAGTTTTGTGAATCCATGAGGCCAGCACTGAATATGATATTTTGACAAACTCTGAGTTCAAGTCAAGGTATATCAAAAATGTGTGCATGGAAGTAACAATTCATCTTCCATTTGTTCTTCACAGGAATGTATTGAAGCCTGCAAAGTGGACAAGACCCTCGAATCTCCAATCTATCCTGGAAATGGCCACCTGCAGCCAATTGAAGAAAGCATCAGGAATTATGTTATGGGCCATTTCCGCTGGAATAAATTTGGGAAAAAAAGAGGCAATAACACTGAGATTTCAGACAACAAACGAGAAGATGAACCTGTTCTGGCATTCCTGAATAACCTCCCTGCTATAGAGTCCCAGACCTCTCAGATAGAAGGTGAGGAGATGGAAATTCCATTTCCTAGGGAGGATGATAAGAGATCCTACTCTATGGAACATTTTCGCTGGGGGAAGCCAATGGGCAGGAAGAAGAGGCCTATTAAAGTCTACCCAAATAGCTTTGATGATGATTCATTGGAGAACATGAGTCCTGAACTGAAGCGTGAAGCATCTGTTGATTTTGACTACCCAGTAAAGCCTACTGAAGTAGGTGAAGAGGAGATGCTGGAAGATCTCAAGAAGAAAGAGAAGAAGAATTACAAAATGAACCATTTCAGGTGGGGCAGGGGACCACAGAGTTTAGGTCCTGACGGTATGCATCTCCAGCCATTGCAGTTTCTAAACACTGAAGATGTGCGCCAGGAAAACATGGACAATGGCTTCCCTGAACAAGAGGCGAAAAAAGATGAGGAAGATTACAATTTTGGCCACTTCCGATGGAGTGTACCACTGAAAGACAAGCGTTATGGAGGCTTTATGAAGTCTTGGGATGAGAGAGATCAAAAGCCACTTCTGACTCTCTTCAGGAATGTCATTGTCAAAGATGACCATGAGAAGAAGGCTGAAAATCAATAGATTGGCAAACCCTAATGAAGATTCTTAGCTGTATGATATAGGAGCAGTCTATAGATCTACAATAACAATTCTAAGAAGCTGTTGTTGAACCAGAAAGGAACCTGTGCAATGTACCTTGTGCGGTTTACTGTATGTAGCAATCAATAAAAGAGTTAATATTGTACATAAAGGCTTCAATGAGTCTGCGACCCAATCATGGGCTGTGCAAAGATTTTCCTATTTATTGAGCTGTACAATATGTAAATGAAGGATGGAAAATACATTCTTTTTTGCAAACCAAGTCAATCTCCTGGGATGTGATTATTTTTATGTAGATTATGTTGTAAAATGGGTTGTGCAGCCCTTCATTCCACTAATTACATGCCAAAGTTGTGTATTCTACAGATTATGCAAATCCCCTAACTTTAGGAATAAACAATAAAGTAGCAAAAGTCCATGCAATTCCTCCCAGTGCCTAGAGTATGAGAAAGAGGAACATTTTTAAAACTCATTCAGGGGTTTGGGATTTGCTGATTGGGATCTGACATTTATTGCTTGTCCATAATATCTGGAGGAAGTGGTGGTGAGCTGTCTTATTGGTCTGCTGTGGTTCATGTGGTGTTGCTACAACTGGAGTGATGTGTTCTAGGATTTTGACTCAGTGATACTGAAGAAATAGCGATATAGTTTCAAGCAAAGATGGAGTGGGGGGACTTCGAGGAAAGCTTGCAGCTGGAATCAGCCACTCAGCCCTTCAAGATTATTCCAACATTAAATAAGATCAAAGCTGATCATCTACCTCAATATCATTTTCCGTATTATTACTGCATGCCTTGACATCTTCAATATCTATAAATCCATCAATCTCAGCCTTGACCATACTGAATGTCTGAACCATATGATCCCCTATATGGAGAATTCCAAAGATTCAACACCTTCTGTTTAAAAGAATTGTTTCTCATCCCAGTTCAAAAAGTCTCACACTTTATTCTAAGACTGTGTCCCGAGTTCTAGACTCCCAGCTGGAGAATCCTTTTTCTTGCATCCAAGATTATCTCTACTTCTAAACTCCAGAGAATATACACCCAGCCCATTTAATCTTTCCTAGTAGCACCATATTTCCACCCCAGGATGTGGTTTTCAGAACTAATGCGGCACTCCCTCAATGGCAAATAAACCATTTCCCTCGGCAAGGAGTTCAAACGACATAGAATATACTACACGTGGTCATACCAAGACTCTACATAATACATAATTTCACTAGTTTTATATTCAAATCCTCTTGCAATAAAGCCAACAATTTTTTTAAATGCCTGCTGTGCCTTCTTGTTAACTTTCAGTGATCAATGAGCAAGGAAAATAAAATCTCTTCGAAATTCAACACCTCCCACTCTCACCATTGAAGAAATTCTTTGTCTTTCTGTTTTCCTGCCAAAGTGGGGCACCTCACATTTCTCAACATTCTACTTCATCTGCCAAATTTTTGCCCATTCATTTAGACTCTCCAAATCCCTTTGAAGTATCTTTGCAACCTTCTCACATTTAGTTTTATGTCATCTGCAAACTTGGAAGTATTATATGATTCCCACATCTAAATCATTGACATATATTCTGAAAAGCTATAGCCCAAGCATTGGTCCTTGCCTGGCCTCACTTGTCACAACCTGAAAATAACCAATTTATGCCCAAACTGTTTTCTATCAATTGCCTAGTTCATAATTCTTGACAATACATTCCCCCTAATTCCATGTGCTTTAATTTTGATAATTAACCTCTTGTTCTGAACCTTATCAAAACTTTTCTGAATTCTAAACATAACCACGTCTATCATTTCCCCTTTATCTATTCTTCTGATTAGATATTCAAAAAGCTCCAACAAGTTTATTAAATGTGATTTCCCTTTCATAAATCTAGGTTGACTCTGCCCAATTGTACCATCATTTTCTGAGTATTTTGTAAGAAAATTCTTCATCAAAAGTTCTAGCAGAATCTCTATTCTTGATAATAATGAAATAAGACATAACAACACAAAACCAAGGAGCGGAACGAGACCATTCAGCCCATTGGGTCTGCTCTGCCATTCAATGAGATCGTGGCTGATCTATTAACCCTCAACCCCATTTTCCTGCCTTTTAACAATTACCCACGATTCCCTTATTGATTAAAAATCTGTCTACCCCAGCCTTGAATAGACTTAATGACTCAGCCTTGACAATCTGTGGTAAAGAATTCTGCAAATTCAGAACCTTCTGAGGTAAGAAGTTCCTCCTCATTTCTGTCTTAAATGAGTGACCCTTTATTCTGAGATCATACCCACCCAGTTCTGGACTGTCCTACATAGGAAGTAATATTTTCACATCTAGGAATTTTGTATGTTTCAATAAGATTGCTCTCATTTTTCTCTGAACTTTTTTGGACTGCCTCCAATGTCTTTCCTTAGAGAAAGGACCCAAAGCTATCTCACAGTATTTCAGCTGCAGTCTTACCAGTGTCTTGTACAGTTTTAGTAAAATCTCCCTACTTTTATATTCTATTTCTTCTGAAATAAGGGCCAATATTTGACTTGCTTTTCCAATGTCTGCTGAATGCTCGCATTTTGTGATTCATGGATGAGGATGTCCAAATCCCTCAATTCCGTAGCTTTCTGCAGTCTTTTTCTATTTAAATAACATTCAGCTCTTCTATTCCTCCTGCCAAAGTGCACAACATCACATCATGCTGATATGCTATCTCCAACAGTATGGGCTCTTATTAAGTAGTCTAATGTGTGGCACCAAATCAAACACCTTCTGAAATTCCAAATATATTACATCTAATGTTTCCCCTTTAACAATCCTGTTTGTTATCTTCTTGAAAAAAATTGAGTAAATTTGTCAGTCATGATTTCCCCATCATGAAGCTATGTTGATTCTGCTTGGTCATATTATGCACCTCTAAATGCTCTGATATTACATCTTTTATAATTGACTTGGATATTTTCCTAAGAACAGACATGAAGCTAACTGGCCTGTAGTTATTTGTTTTTCATGCCCCTCCCTTTTTTATCTAAAGGTGTTAGATTGGCAGTTTTCCAATCTTCTGAAATATTTCCAGAATTTAAGGAATCCTAGAAAAGGCCGACCATTGCATCCACTATCTCTGCAGCTACTTCTAACATCCTATGGTGCATCTCGGGTTCAAGGGATTTGTCAGTCTTTAGCCCTATTGATTTCCCTAGCACCTTTGCTCTAGTGATGGTTATTGTATATACTTGCTCTTCTTCTTTTGTCCTCAGAATATACAGTAATATTGGCATGCCATTAGTGTCTTCTACTGTGAATACTGATGCAAAGTATTTATATCACACTAATATGTCAGTAGTTCCCTGTTTTCTAACTCTTTGCTTTCTTAAATAGTAGGATTATATTTGTCACTTTCTAATGTGCAGGCACCAACCAGAGTCGATAGAATTTTGAAAGATAATCATCAATACACCCACACCTCGAAAAGTCACATCTTTCAGCACTGAGATATTGATCATCAGGTCCAGGGGATTTATTTACTTTACATACCATTCATTTTTCTTCGGTGACTTTTACTAAACAATAGAAACACCATGAAATGTTTGGTTTACTCTGGCCGTTAGATTTTCCATCATTTAATGTTTTCTTTCATGAAACCTCTCTGCCATTTTCTTATGCCCTATTCCCCAAGTTATGAGTGGATCATCTATCTCAGTACCCACCAGAAGTCCCTAGCATTGCAATGCCAGTCTTTAGCCAATTCAATTCCCTCCATGCAATGTTGAGAAATGGCTGGATACCACAAAGGCTGGGAATCGAGGGGAAACCGCTCCACTGGTTGGAGTCATAACCTGCATAGAGGAAGATGGTTGTCATTGCTGGAGGTCAGTCATCTCAGCTTGAGAACATCTTGCAGAAATCCCTCAGAATAGTGTCCTAGGCCCAACAATCTTCAGCTACTTCATCAATGACCTTCTCTCCATCGCAAGGTCAGAAGTGGGAATGTTTGCTAATGACTGCATGATATTCAGCACTATTTGAGACTCCTCAGATACTGAAGCAGTTCATGTACAAATGTCACATGACTTGGACAACATTCAAACTTTGGCTGACAAGTGGCAAGTAACATTTGTGCCACACAAGTGTCAGGCAATGACCATCTTCAAAAGGAGAGAATCTACCCATCGCTCATTGGCATTCAATAGATTACCATTATTGATCCCCCACTTCAACATCCTGAGGGTTACCATTGACCAGAACCTGAACTGGATTAGCCACATAAAAACAGTGGCTACAAGAGCTGGTCAGAGTCTAGGCCCTCTGTGGTGGGTAACTCACCTGCTGACTCCCCAATGCCTGTGCACCGTCCACAAGGCTCAGGAGTATGATGAAGTACTCCCCATTTGTCTGGATCAGAGCAGCTCTAACAACACTTGAAGCTTGACACCATCTGGGACAAAGCATCCATCTGATTGGCAGCCACTTGGTTAACACCTTATGTAACACTTTTAGTATTCATTCTCCACATCAGCAAAGTAAAGTAGGCTGCATTGTATATTATCTACAATATGCCATGCAGAAACTCGCCCAGAGTTACTCCATAGCCACTTTCAAACCCATGGTGGCTCAGTGGTTAGCACTGCTGCCTCACAGCACCAGGGTCCCAGGTTCGATTCCCGCCTTGGGCGACTGTGTGGAGTTTACACATTCTCCCCGAGTCTGCATGGGTTTCCTCTGGGTGCTCCGGTTTCCTCCCACAGTCCAAAAGATGTGCAGGGCAGGTAAATTGGCCATGCGAAATTGCCCATAGTGTTAGGTGCATTAGTCAGAGGGAAATGGGTCTGGGTGGGTTACTGTTTGGAGGGTCAGTGTGGACTTGTTGGACCGAAGGGCCTGTTTCCACACTGTAGGGAATCTAATCTATAACCTTTACCATTTTGAGACACTAGAATATCAGATACATGAGAATCTGCAAGTCCCCCTCTAAGTCATTCACCTTTCTAACTTGGAAATATGTCACAGTTCCCTATGTTGTTGGGTCAAACTCCTTGAACTCCTTCCCTAACAGCATGATGGGAGCCTCTACATCCCAAAGACTGTAGCAGTTCAGGAAGAAAGATGACCACAACATTCTCAATGGCAATTAGAGATTGGTAATAAATTCATTTCTAGCCAGTAATGTCTATATTATGTGAATGAATAATTTAAAAATTATAAATACTGTTCTGATTCTTCTTGTAATGGACCCACATTTATTTTCGTTAAATGTTTTCTTTTCACCTATTTATAGAAGTTTTTACAATTTATCTTTATGTTTTGTCCTGGTTTACTCTGTATTTTGACATTTTACCTTCCTTGATATTTTTCTTGGCTCTTTTTTGCAGTATTTTAAAATGCAGACAATTCTCAGATGCATCCTTTTTGCAAGTTTATCTGGCTCTTCCTCTGATCTAATTGGAAATCTTATTAAAAACCAATGAAATTGTGATAGCTTCATCCGGAGGCTTACTGATGATGTTAACTAGTAAGGTGACGACACGTCTGAAAAGAGAACTTTACAGCTCAGTGTGCAAACCTACATCCAAATTGTGATAGTGTTAAGTAGGTAGTTATATAATATAAGTTGAATGGACAATGAAATATGTCCAAGTCAGGGTATGTGCGACTTTGAGAGAATCTCTCTTTTAATCAGCATATTCCAGATCACAACAACTTGCTGTATAAAAACACTCTCCTCATCATCTCTCTAATTCCATTGCACCATTTACTCTATCACTTTGAAATTTTGAATACATCCAGTAAAAAGGTCCTTAACTTCATCTCCTTCAAAAACAATGAAGCTTCCATAACCTCTCAGTCCATCTGAAGTCTCTCATCTCCAGTACTATTATAGTAAAAATCATCTCTCCAAAGCTTTATGAATGTTCCAAAAATGGTTGTTCCAAGCCAAACACGATGTTCTTGCTGAGGCTTAACCATGACAAATTCAATCTAGAAGGACAAAGACAGCACATGTATAGGAACACAACCACCTGCAAGGTACCATCTAAGTCACCCACCATCTTGACTTGGAGATGTATCATCATTCCTTCAGTGTTGCTGGATCAAAATCCTGGAAAATCCTCACCATTGTCATTATGGGTATACCTACAACATGTGGATTGCAGTCATCCAAGAAGACAAATCACCTTCATTTTCAGACTAGGCACTTTACACCCCTCTGGATTTAATACTGCATTCATTACATTCAGATTGTGAACTGGCCCATTCCTTCCCTTTCTTTTAGCTTTACTTACTGCATTCTTTGTCATCATGTCTTCTCTCCCCTCCCCCCACTCCAATGTTCTGTCTGTCCTTCCCAGTTTGGCAGTTAGACACACCATTGTTCTGCCATTCTCACAATCCGAAACTTAATCTGTACTATTAGCCACCTTCCCCCTCCCTGCCAGCACTCCAATTCCAGCCCCCAATCCCCCAGTACTGCACAAATGCTGCCCCCTCCACACTTCACTCTGATGAATAGCGCAAGAGGATTCTGGGTAATCCAAGATGGAGGATGGAAAAAAATTCTGGCTGTGATAGCTGCTCCTTCTTTTGAGGTATTTTTGGTGCTGGAGGTGATTTCCTCGAATTGCAGGAGCAGCAATTACCATTTTATATGCTGTTGCATTGTTTTGGAATTTTGAAAAAAAAGTCAAAACAACAGCAGTTTTAAAAGGGAGAAGAGCAGACAAAGGAAGCACATGGTGAGGACAGTGCAGGAGAGAGGGAGAGAGACAGAGAGAGAGAGAACCTGCACAGTTACTGCCTTTGCTGTTTGAATTCGTGTATCGCTGGACATCGGATTGCATCTTGGAAAACTATCAAACAGTGAAATTAACAACTGATCTTGGAGGAACTGTTGGGCGAAGTTCACAGCACAGAATCAGATAAGTTAATCGTTCTTTTAAGTGTGGCACACAGAGAATCTGCAGTAGTGAGTAGAGTAGGTTCTTTCTTGATGATATGTTTTTGGAGATATGTCTCTTGATTAAACTTAAAATATAAGCCATAACTATTAATTTAACCTGGGACAGTGTTTGTAGAGGAATGAGACGGTGTTATTTTCTGGGTCTGTAGATTGTGAAGGAGCAAAAATGGCCGTTAATAGAGTGATATGTACTTCTTGTCAGATATGGGAGTTTAAAGAAAGTTTAAGGGTTACTGCGGATTATATCTGCCATAAATGTTGCTGGCTGCGAATCTTATCAGATCGAATGGATTGGTTGGAGAGACAGAAGCGATGAGGAATTTACAACAGCAACAGTATGTGATGGATGGCAGTTATAGGAAGGGGAGGAAAGTCTCAGATATAGTCACATAGATGGGTTAACTCCAGGAAAGGCAAGAGAGGGGTAGGCAGCAAGTGCAGGAGTCTTTTGTGGAGATACCCATTTCAAACAGGTATGCTGTTTTGGAAAATGTAAGGGGTTATGGATTCTCAGGGGAACGTAGCACGAACAGCCAAGTTTCTGGTATTGAGACTGGTTCTAATGCAACGAGGGGTACGTTGGGGTCCAAGAGACCAATTGTGTGAGAGGATTCTCTAGTTCGAGATACAGACAGACGCTTCTGTGGCCAGCAACGAAAAAGCAGATTGGTGTGTTGTTTCCCTGGTGCCAGGATCAAGGATGTCTCAGAGAGGGTGCAGAATGTTCTCAAGGATGAGAGGGGCCAGCAAGAGGTCATTGTCCACATTGGAACCAATGACATAGGAAGGGAAAAAGTTGAGATTCTGAAGGGAGATTATGGAGAGCTAGGCAGAAATTTAAAAAGGAGGTCCTTGAGAGTAGTAATTGAAGAAGCTTTCCTCCTCTCTCTACAAGAATCTCAGGGAGTCTCTCTCTCTCATTGCAACTCCCAGGTCATTTCCTCAGCCCTGAAGCTCTTCAACCATGTCCTGAAACAAACTCGGTATCACAGCCACATTTGCTTCCTCAGTGCCTGTCTCCGTAACCAACTCACCCCACACGGACTCCGGACCACCTTTAAACCAGCAGAGTTCGGACCCGAACAGGACAAACAGTACAGATTACAGATTCAAAAACACCAGCAACGGTTCTCCATCAAGATCCTCCGCTCCACGCTCGCAGCAATGCGCCGGTACCTAACCTCTCTACAGTCTGCCCTGCCTCAGCTGAGGGCCACACTCTCTCAGAATTGCAAAGGACCCACTCTGTACTACATCCTCAGGAGAATTCATACTCTCAACAAACAGTATTTCAATTCCATCTCAAACATCAAAAACTGTAAGTACAACAAACTTTTATCTACCCAGCTCCATAACCAGCGCTCCTTGAACATTCCAGAAGATTCCCCTGGCCTCGGAAACGCCATTAGCCATGCGGCTGATGCAGCTACCATCCCCACGCTGATTGATGATGTCACTTCTGCCCCCATCATGGCCACTCCCACAGCCACTTCCGGCCCTCACATCATCGCCGATGCCACACGCTCAGTGACTTACACCACCCCTACTGCCGTGTCTGCCACCACTTCCGCCCGCACCAGTGCCACTCACCTGCATTCTGCTGACACGCCCCCCACAGACCCCACTGTCACTATCCCCACCCCCCAGAACCCTGAGGGGAACACTACCCCTGCTCATGACTCTACCCCCATTCCCCCCACCATCACACCCACTCCAGTTACTGGCTCCTCCCCACTCCCAGCCCCACACCCACACCAGCTCCCAGCCCTGCCGAGTTTTCACCATCCCCCCAGACCTCCCCCTCACTGAGGACGAACGATCAGTCCTCAGCAAAGGACTCACCTTCGTCCCCGTCCGTCCACGCATCAATGAATTTAATACACGCCGTGACATCGAACAATTCTTCCGTCGCCTCCGCCTCCGAGCTTACTTTCACAATCAGGACTCCCGCCCACCTTCTGAGGACCCCTTCGCCCACCTCCAACACACTGCATCCACCTGGACACCCCGCGCTGGCCTATTACCTGCCCTCGACCTCTTCATTTCCAACTGCCGCCGGGACATTAACCGCCTCAACCTGTCGACCCCCCTCCCCCACTCCAACCTCTCACCCTCACAACGCGCAGCCCTCCAATCCCTCTGCTCCAATCCTGACCTCACCATCAAGCCAGCGGACAAAGGGGGCGCAGTGGTAGTCTGGCGCACTGACCTCTACATCGCTGAAGTCAAACGCCAACTCGAGGACACCTCTTCCTACCGCCCCCTTGACCATGACCCCACCCCCCATCACCAAACCATCATCTCCCAGACCATACAGAACCTCATCACCTCAGGAGATCTCCCACCCACAGCTTCCAACCTCATAGTCCGGGAACCCCGCACTGCCCGGTTCTACCTCCTTCCCAAGATCCACAAGCCTGACCACCCTGGCCGACCCATTGTCTCAGCATGCTCCTGCCCCACTGAACTCATCTCTACCTACCTCGACACTGTCCTATCCCCCCTAGTCCAGGAACTCCCCACATACGTTCGAGACACCACCCACGCCCTCCACCTCCTCCAAGACTTCCGTTTCCCCGGCCCCCAACACCTCATCTTCACCATGGATATCCAATCCCTCTACACCTCCATCCGCCATGACCAGGGCCTCCAAGCCCTCCGTTTTTTCCTCTCCAGACGTTCCCAACAGTACCCCTCCACCAACACTCTCATTCGTTTGGCCGAACTGGTCCTCACCCTTAACAATTTCTCCTTTGAATCCTCCCACTTCCTCCAGACCAAAGGGGTAGCCATGGGCACACGTATGGGCCCCAGCTATGCCTGTCTCTTTGTTGGCTACGTAGAGCAGTTGATCTTCCGTAATTACACCGGCACCACTCCCCACCTCTTCCTCCGCTACATTGATGACTGCATTGGCGCCACCTCGTGCTCCCGCGAGGAGGTTGAGCAATTCATCAACTTCACCAACACATTCCACCCTGACCTTAAATTTACCTGGACCATCTCTGACACCTCCCTCCCCTTCCTGGACCTCTCCATCTCCATCAGTGACGACCGACTTGACACTGACATCTTCTACAAACCCACCGACTCCCACAGCTACCTGGATTACACCTCTTCCCACCCTACCTCTTGCAAAAATGCCATCCCGTATTCCCAATTCCTCCGCCTCCGCCGTATCTGCTCCCAGGAGGAGCGGTTCCACCATAGAACACACCAGATGGCCTCCTTCTTTAGAGACCGCAATTTCCCTTCCCACGTGGTTAAAGATGCCCTCCAACGCATCTCATCCACATCCCGCACCTCCGCCCTCAGACCCAACCCCTCCAACCGCAACAAGGACAGAACGCCCCTGGTGCTCACCTTCCACCCTACCAACCTTCGCATAAACCAAATCATCCGCCGACATTTCCGCCACCTCCAAACAGACCCCACCACCAGGGATATATTTCCCTCCCCACCCCTCTCCGCCTTCCGCAAAGACCGTTCCCTCCGTGACTACCTGGTCAGGTCCACGCCCCCCTACGACCCACCCTCCCATCCTGGCACTTTCCCCTGCCACCGCAGGAACTGTAAAACCTGCGCCCACACCTCCTCCCTCACCTCCATCCAAGGCCCCAAAGGAGCTTTCCACATCCATCAAAGTTTTACCTGCACATCCACTAATATCATCTATTGTATCCGTTGCTCCCGATGCGGTCTCCTCTACATTGGGGAGACTGGACGCCTCCTAGCAGAGCGCTTTATGGAACATCTCCGAGACACCCGCACCAATCAACCACATCGCCCAGTGGCTCAACATTTCAACTCCCCCTCCCACTCTGCCGAGGATATGGAGGTGCTGGGCCTCCTCCACCGCCGCTCCCTCACCACCAGACGCCTGGAGGAAGAACGCCTCATCTTCCGCCTCGGAACACTTCAACCCCAGGGCATCAATGTGGATTTTAACAGTTTCCTCATTTCCCCTTCCCCCACCTCATCCTAGCTTCTAACCTCCAGAAACTCGATCCCCTGACCTGTCCGGACTTGTCCGACCTGCCCAGCTCCTTTTCCACCTATCCACTCCACCCTCTCCTCCCTGACCTATCACCTTCATCTCCTTCCCCACAGACCTATTGTACTCTATGCCACTCTCTCCCACCCCCACCCTCCTCTAGCTTATCTCCACGCTTCAGGCTCTCTGCCTTTATTCCTGATGAAGGGCTTTTGCCCGAAACGTCGATTTTGCCTGTCCTCGGATGCTGCCTGAATTGCTGTGCTCTTCCAGCACCACTGATCCAGAATCTGGTTTCCAGCATCTGCAGTCATTGTTTTTACCTAATATCTGGATTCATCCCAGTGCTACGAGCTAGTGAGTGCAGGAATAGGAGGATAGAGCAGATGAATGCATGGCTGAGGAGCTGGTGTATGGGGGAAGGATTCACATTTTTGGATCATTGGAATCTCTTTTGGGGTAGAAGTGACCTGTACAAGAAGGACAGATTGCACTTAAATTGGAAGGGGACTAATATACTGGCAGGGAGATTTGCTTGAGCTGCTCAAGAGGATTTAAGCTAGTAAGGTGGGGGGGGGGGGGGGGGGGGGTAGGACCCAGAGAGATGGTGGCGAAAGAGGTCAATCTGAGACTGGTACAGGTAAGAACAGAAGCGAGTCAAATAGTCAGGGGAGGCAGGGACAAGGTAGGACGAATAAACTAAACTGCATTTATTTCAATGCAAGGGGCCAAACAGGGAAGACAGATGAACTCAGGGCATGGTTAGGAACATGGGACTGGGATATCATAGCAATTACGGAAACATGACTCAGGGATGGGCAGGACTGGAAGCTTAATGTTCCAGGATACAAATGCTACAGGAATTACTTAGAACATAGAACATAGAAGAATACAGCGTAGTACAGGCCCTTTGGTCCTCGATGTTGCACCGATCCAAGCCCACCTAACCTACACTAGCCCACTATCCTCCATATGCCTATCCAATGCCCGCTTAAATGCCCATAAAGAGGGAGAGTCCACCACTGCTACTGGCAGGGCATTCCATGAACTCACGTCTTGCTGAGTAAAGAACCTACCCCTAACATCTATCCTATACCTACCACCCCTTAATTTAAAGCTATGGCCCCTCGTAATAGCTGACTCCATATGTGGAAAAAGGTTCTCATGGTCAACCCTATCTAAACCCCTAATCATCTTGTACACCTCTATCAAGTCAACCCTAAACCTTCTTGTCTCCAATGAAAACAGCCCCAAGTGCCTCAGCCTTTCCTCATACGATCTTCCTACCATACCAGGCAACATCCTGGTAAACCTCCTCTGCACCCGTTCCAGTGCCTCCACATCTTTCCTATAGTATGGCGATCAAAACTGCACACAATACTCCAGATGTGGCCGCACCAGAGTCTTATACAACTGCAACATGACCTCAGGACTCCGGAACTCAATTCCTCTACCAATAAAAGCCAGTACGCCATATGCCTTCTTCACCGCACTATTTACCTGGGTGGCAACTTTCAAAAATCTGTGTACATGGACACCAAGATCCCTCTGCTCATCCACACTACCAAGTATCCGACCATTAGCCCAGTACCCCATCTTTTTGTTACTCTTACCGAAGTGAATCACCTCACACTTAGCTACATTGAACTCCATTTGCCACCTTTCTGCCCAGTTCTGCAGCTTATCTATATCCCGCTGTAACCTGCCACATCCTTCCTCACTGTCAACAACTCCACCGACTTTCGTATCATCCGCAAACTTGCTCACCCAACCTTCTAGCCCCTCCTCTAGGTCATTTATAAAAATGACAAACAGCAATGGTCCCAAAACAGGTCCTTGCGGAACACCGCTAGTAACGGCACTCCAAGATGAACCTTTACCATCAACTACTAACCTCTGTCTTCTTCCAGCCAGCCAATTCCTAATCCAAACCTCCAACTCACCCTCCATGCCATACCTCTGTATTTTTTGAAGTAGCCTACCATGGGGAACCTTATCAAACGCCTTACTAAAAT
Source organism: Chiloscyllium plagiosum (assembly GCF_037043375.1). Lineage (NCBI taxonomy): Eukaryota > Metazoa > Chordata > Chondrichthyes > Orectolobiformes > Hemiscylliidae > Chiloscyllium > Chiloscyllium plagiosum. The sequence continues at coordinate 1,859,095 of NW_028270148.1, forward strand.
CCATATACACCACATCTACCGCTTTCCCCTCATCAACCTCCTTCGTCACCTTATCAAAGAATTCAATAAGGTTTGTGAGGCACGACCTGCCCTTCACAAAACAATGCTGACAATCCTTGATCACATTATTCCTATCCAGATGTTCATAAATCCTATCCCTTACAATTCTCTCTAAGACTTTGCCCACAACAGAAGTGAGACTCACCGGCCTATAGTTACTAGGGTTATCCCTACTCCCCTTCTTGAACAAGGGAACCACATTTGCTAGCCTCCAGTCTTCTGGCACTACTCCTGTAGACAACAAGGACATAAAAATCAAGGCCAATGGCTCTGCAATCTCCTCCCTTGCTTCCCAGAGAATCCTAGGATAAATGCCATCAGGCCCAGGGGACTTATCTATTTTCACCCTTTCCAGAATTTCCAACACCTCTTCCCTACATACCTCAAAACCATTCATTCTACTTAATCGTGTCTCAGTATTCACAGCGGCAACAATGTCCTGTTCCTGAGTGAATAGAAAGGGAGGCAAGAGAGGAGGGGGAGTGGCACTTTTGATAAGGGATAGCATTACAGCTGTGCTGAGGGAGGATATTCCCGGAAATACATCCAGGCAAGTTATTTGGGTTGAACTGAGAAATAAGAAAGGGATGATCACCTTATTGGGATTGTATTATAGACCCCCCAATAGTCAGAGGGAAGTTAAGAAACAAACTTGTAAGGAGTTCGGCAGCTATCTGTAAGAATAATAGGGTGGTTATGGTAGGGGATTTTAACTTTCCAAACATGGACTGGGACTGTCATAGTGTTAAAGGCTTAGATGGAGAGGAATTTGTTAAGTATGTACAAGACAATTTTCTGATTCAGTATGTGGATGTATCGACTAGAGAAGGTGCAAAACTTGACTTACTCTTAGGAAATAAGGCAGGGCAGGTGAATGAGGTGTCAGTGGGGGAGCACTTTGGGACCAGCGACCATAATTCTATTAGATTTAAAATAATGATGGAAAAGGATAGACCAGATCTAAAAGTTGAAGTTCTAAATTGGAGAAAGGCAAATTTTGATGGTATTAGGCAAGAACCTTCGAAAGCTGATTGGGGGCAGATGTTCGCAGGTAAAGGGACGGCTGGAAAATGGGAAGCCTTCAGAAATGAGATAATAAGAATCCAGAGAAAGTATATTCCTGTCAGGGTGAAAGGGAAGGCTGGTAGGTATAGGGAATGTTGGATGAAATAAAGAAATTGAGGGTTTGGTTAAGAAAAAGAAGCAAGCATATGTCAGATATGGACAGGATAGATCGAGTGAATCCTTAGAGGAGTATAAAGAAAGTAGGAGTATACTTAAGAGGGAAATCAGGAGGACAAAAAGGGGAGATGAGATAGCTTTGGCAAATAGAATTAAGGAGAATCTAAAGAGTTTTTACAAATAAGGACAAAAAGGTAACTAGGGAGAGAATAGGGCCCCTCAAAGATCAGCAAGGCAGCCTTTGTGTGGAGCCGCAGAAAATGGGGGAGATACTAAGTGAGTATTTTGCATCAGTATTTACTGTGGAAAAGGATATGGAAGATATAGACTGTAGGGAAATAGATGGTGACATCTTGCAAAATGTGTGTATTACAGAGGAGGAAGTGCTGGATGTGTTGAAACGGGTAAAGGTGAATAAATCCCCAGGTCCTGATCAGGTGTACCTGAGAACTCTGTAGGAAGCTAGAGAAGTGATTGCTGGGCCTCTTGCTGAGATATTTGTCGATAGTCACAGGTGAGTTGCCGGAAGACCGGAGTTTAGCTAATGTGGTGCCACTGTTTTAGAAGGGTGGTAAGGACAAGCCAGGGAACTATAGACCAGTGAGCCTGATGTCGATGGTGGGCAAGTTGTTGGAGGGAATCTTGAGGGACGGGATGTACATGTATTTGGAAAGGTAAGGACTGATTCGGGATAGTCAACATGGCTTTATGTGTGGGAAATCATGTCTCACAAACTTGATTGAGTTTTTTGAGGAAGTAACATAGAGGATTGATGAGGGCAGAGCAATAGATGTGATCTATATGGACTTCAGCAAGGTGTTTGACAAGGTTCCCCATGGGAGACTGATTAGCAAGGTTAGATCTCATGGAATACAGGGTGAACGAGCCATTTGGTTACAGAACTGGCTCAAAGGTAGAAGACTGAAGGTCGTGGTGGAGGGTTGTTTTTCAGACTGGAGGCCTTTGACCAGTGGAGTGCGACAAGGATCGGTGCTGGGTCCTCTACTTTTTGTCATTTACATAAATGATTTGGATGTGAGCATAAGAGGTACAGTAGTAAGTTTGCACATGACACCAAAGTTGTAGGTGTAGTGGACAGCGAAGAGGGTTACCTCAGGTTACAACAGGATCTGGACCAGATGGGCCAATGGGCTGAGAAGTGGCAGATGAAGTTTAATTCAGATAAATGCGAGGTGCTGCATTTTGGGAAAGCAAATCTTAACAGGACTTATACACTTAATGGTAAGGCCCTACGGAGTGTTGCTGAACAAAGAGACCTTGGAGTGCAGGTTCATAGCTCCTTGAAAGTGGAGTCACAGGTAGATAGGATAGTGAAGAGGCATTTGGTATGCTTTCCTTTATTGGTCAGAGTATTGAGTACAGGAGTTGGGAGGTCATGTTGCGGCTGTACAGGACATTGGTTAGGCCACTGTTGGAATATTGCGTGCAATTCTGACCTCCTTCCTATCGGAAAGATGTTGTGAATTTTGAAAGGATTCAGAAAAGATTTACAAGGATGTTGCCAGGGTTGGAGGATCTGAGCTATAGGGAGAGGCTGAACAAGCTGGGATTGTTTTCCCTGGAGCATCGGAGGCTGAGGGGTGACCTTATAGAGGTTTACAAAATTATGAGGGGCATGGATAGGATAAACAGGCAAAGTCGTTTCCCTGGGGTGGGGGAGTCCAGAACTAGAGGACATAGGTTTAAGGTGAGAGGGGAAAGATATAAAAGAGACCTATGGGGCGACGTTTTCACACAGAGTGGTACGTGTCCTAATGAAGGGCTTTTGCCCGAAACGTCAATGTTCCTGCTCCTCGGATGCTGCCTGACCTGCTGTGCTTTTCTAGCACCACTCTAACCTAGAATCTGGTTTCCAGCATCTGCAGCCCTTGTTTTTACCTAGTGATACGTGTATGGAATGAGCTGCCAGAGGAAATGGTGGAGGCTGGTACAATTACAACATTTTAGAGGCATTTGCATGGGTATATGAATAGGAATGGTTGGAGGGATATGGGCCGGGTGTTGGCAGGTGGGACTAGATTGGGTTGGGATAACTGATCGGCATGGACGAATTGGATCGAAGGGTCTGTTTCTGTGCTGTACATCTCTATGACTCTATTTAGACTTGACACATTAGCTTGCTCACTCCAGGGATGCTGTCTGACCCACTATGATTTAGCACTTTTTATTTTCAACTTACCACCATCTCAGTGGCAACTAAGGACAGCAATAAATATTGGCCCAGCCAATAAAACCCATGAGTGAATTAAAAACCAGTAATCTTGTAAATATTTTGTTTAACCTCCTTGCTTTATGCTTTGTGCTCTGTCCATAAAGTCAAAGTATCCTGTGTGCTTTTTAAACAGCCTTCTGAATCTGCCTTGCCACTTTGAAAGATTTGTATCCATACAACTCCAGATTTCTCTGATCCTGTTATTATTTTAGAACATAGAACATAGAAAGGTACAGCACAGAACAGGCCCTTCGACCCACAATGTTGTGCCGAGATTTAATCCTAATGTAAAATATAGTAACAACCCTTGCACCCCTCAACTCACTGCTATCCATGTGCATGTCCAGCAGTTGCTTAAATGTCCCCAATGACTCTGCTTCCACCACCACAGCTGGCAACGCATTCCATGCATTCACAACTCTCTGCATAAAGAACCTACCTCTGACGTCTCCTTTATACCTTCCTCCTAATATCTTTAAACTATGACTTCTCGTACCAGTCAATCCTGCCCTGGGGAAAAGTCTCTGGCTATTGACTCTATCTATTCCTCTCATTACCTTGTACACCTCGATCAGGTCTCCTCTTTTCCTCCTTCTCTCCAGAGAGAAAAGTTTGAGCTTACTCAACCTTTCTTCGTAAGACAAGCCCTCCAGTCCAGGCAGCATCCTGGTAAACCTTCTTTGCACCGTCTCCAAAGCCTCCGTATCTTTCCTATAGGAGGGCGACCAGAACGGGACACAATATTCCAAGGAGAAAGTGAGGACTGCAGATGCTGGAGATCAGAGCTTAAAAATGTGTTGCTGGAAAAGCGCAGAAGGTCAGGCAGCATCAAAGGAACAGGAGAATCAATGTTTCATTCTCCTGTTCCTTTGATGCTGCCTGACCTGCTGTGCTTTTCCAGCAACACATTTTTAAACAATATTCCAAGTGTGGTCTCACCAGGGTTTTGTTGAGCTGCAACAAAACCTCGCGGCTCTTAAACTCAATATCCCATTAGTGAAAGACAAAACACATTCTGCTTTCTTAACAATCCCATCCACTTGGGTGGCAACTTTGAGGGATCTATGTACTTGAACACCAAGATCCTTCTATTCCTCCACACTGCCAAGAATCCTGTCTTTAATCCTATATTCAGCATTCGGGTTCGACCTTCCAAAATGCATCACTTCGCATTTATCCAGGTTGAACTCCGTCTGCCATTTCTCAGCCCAGCTCTGCATCCTGTATACGTCGCACTGCAGCCTGCAGTAGCCCTCTATACTATCGAGGACACCTCCAATCTTTGTGTCATCGGCAAATTTACTAACCCACCCCTCAACCTCCTTATCCAAGTCATTTATAAAAACTACAAAGAGCAGAGGCCCAAGAACAGAGCCCTGTGGGACCCCACTCAACACTGATCTCCAGGCAGAATACTTCCCATCTACAACCATTCTCTGCCTTCTGTCAGCCAGCCAATTCTGAATCTAGATAGCCAAATCTCCCTGTATCCCATACTTCCTGACTTTATGAATGAGCCTACCATGGGGAACCTTATCAAATGCCTCGCTGAAATCCATATACACCACATCTACTGCTCGACATTTGTCGCCCTGTCTTGTCACCTCCTCAAGGAACTCAACAAGATTTATGAGGCATGACCTGCCCCTCACAAAGCCATACTGACTGCCTTTAATCACACTATGCTTTGCCAAATAGTCATACATCCTATCCCTCAGAATTCTTTCCAAAACTTTGGTGACCACAGGCGTAAGACTGACTGGTCTGTAATTGCCAGGGATTTCCCTATTCCCCTTCTTGAAAAGAAGAACAACATTTGCCTCCTTCCAATCCTCCGGTACGACTCCTGTGGAGAGTGAGGAGGCAAATATCCTCGCCAGCGGCTTAGCAACCTCCTTTCTCGCTTCCCGGAGCAGCCTAGGATAAATCTGGTCTGGCCCTGGGGACTTATCAATCTTAGTATTTTCCAAAACTTCTAGCACATCAACTTCATCAATCTTGATCTGGTCAAAACTGTTTCTCAGCTCCTCTAAGTTTTCATTTACAACAAGATCTCTTTCCTTGATGAAAACCGAAACAAAAACCTCATTTAGGGCTTCCCCTATCTGCTCAGACTCCATGCACACGTTCCCTATGCTATCCCTGATTGGCCCAACCTTCTCCCTGATCATTCTCTTATTCCTCAGGTATGAGTAAAATGCCTTTGGGTTCTCCCTATTCCTTCTTGCCAGGCCTTTTTCGTGCCCCATCCTGACTCTCCTAAGTCTATTTCTGAGCTCCTGTCTAGCAAGCCTGCAATCCTCTAAAGCTGTGCTTGATCCTTGCTTCCTCCACCTTGCATAAGCTGCCTTCTTCCTTTTGACGAAAAGCTCCTCTGTTCTTATCATCCAAGGCTCCTTAATCTTACCCCTTCTTGCCTGTCTCAGAGGAACAAATTTATGCATCACTCACAACAACTGCACCTTAAACAGTCTCCACATGTCTGCTGTGCCCTTTCTGTGGAACAATTGCTCCCAATCTGTACTTCCCAACTCCTGTCTGATAGCGTCATAATTTCCTTTTCCCCAATTAAATATCTTCCCTCGGTAACTGCTCCTTTCCCTCTCTACGGCTATGATAAATGTGAGGCAGTTGTGATCACTGTCACCAAAATGTTCACTCACCGCTAGATCTGACATCTGTCCTGGCTCATTGCCGAGCACCAAATCCAAAATGGCCTCTCCCCTCATCGGTCTGTCTACATACTGAGTAAGGAAACCCTCCTGATCACACCTGACAAAAATGGCTCCATCCAAACCATCTGTACTAAGGAGGTTCCAGTCGATATTGGGAAAGTTGAAATCACCCATAACAACAACCCTGCTACTTTTGCATTTTTCCAGAATCTGCCCACCTATGAGATCTTCAATCTCTCTTTTGCTTTTAGGTGGTCTGTAGAAAACCCCCAATGCGGTGGCTATTCCCTTGCTGTTCCTAACTTCCACCCATACTGACACAGTAGACAAACCTTCCTCAACAATCTTCATTTCTGGAGCTGTGATGCACTCTCCGATTAGCAATGCTGCACCCCCTCCTCTTTTTCCACCCTCCCTGTTCTTTCTCAACGTTCTAAACCCTGGAACATCTATTCTTGATGAAGGGCTTTTGCCCGAAACGTCGATTTTCCTGCTCCTCGGATGCTGCCTGAACTGCTGTGCTTTTCCAGAATCTGGAATCTGGTTTCCAGCATCTGCAGTCCTTGTTTTTACCCTGGAACATCAAGCAACCATTTTGTTCATTGTTCTTTCTTCACAAACTCATCACATAAGACCAGTGATCATAATATGATTGAATTTACTCTGCAATTTGAGAGGGAGAAGACAGAACCAGAGATAACAGTATTACAGATGAATAAAGGCAACTATAGAGGCATGAGGGATGAGCTGGGTAGAATTCACTGGGAGAGGAGCCCAGCAGGAAAGACAGTGGAACAGCAATGGCAGGAGTTTCTGAGAGTAATTCAGGCGAGACAGCAGAGATTCATCCCGGCTGGAGTGGAGCGGGGATGGTTGTTGGACTAGGGACTGGTGCGGGCAGTCAGCACCTTCGAGCCCGCTCAGACCAAGCGTGGAATCCCCCTGCACTGATCTACAAAAGACTGTAGTATTTATCCTCTTAATGTTATTTCTTATTTTTCTAACTTATAATATGATTAATTGTAAGAGAATGTAACTTTTTGTTCCTTTATTTCTCTACTTTTTCTAAATTTTGTATCTAGGTACTCTGTACCTAAGATGACACTGTGTCGTGTCGCATTGTAAACTTTTCACTGTACTCATGTACTTGAGTACACATGACAAAAAACCTAATTATTCTAATTCATATGTTCCACTTGACACATTTTCTAGTGGTAAAACCAATTGTAGCATCTGTTCGAAGTCCAGTTGAACTTCAGTCAGTCAGTGCTTTTGCATGGTTACATCATTAATCCCATATACCACACGGTCTCTCAGCATCTCATTATGGGTTAAACTAAGTTTACTTGCCTCTGCCAGTTGTCTTAACCTCATCAAAAATCCCAAAATAGATTCCCCTGGTTCTTGAAAGGTGGAGTAAAACTGATAAGTATCCCAGTCTTCAACAGCAGGATCAAACGAGTCATGCTTCCTGCATAATAGTATGATGCCAGAAATGCTTACCCCAATTCAAAGATGATTGTTGCAAGCAAATTTCTTCAGGAGCAAATTTATTCTCTCATCACCACTGAAATAAATCCACAGAGGTCAGTATCCCGTCATCAAGTCACCCTTTATTTACACGTGCATAGTATTTGATACTGGTCAGATTTCCTCAGAACCAACTCTCAGAGTGAACAGAATCTCTAACACTCCTGTTTATATCTGTCAGTCAGGGCTCCTTTATTGGAGCAGGTTAATAGCCCCAGTCAGGCCTAACTTGTATTCCATGAGGTCCACCTAGCTGACCACGTTATAATCACTACAAGAACTGGTTATAACCTTTCAAACATTTCCTGGGTAACTATCCAGGTAAGTGAGCCAGAATCCTTGAAAGTCTCTGGCCATTGCTCAGTGTTAGAGATTTTTTTCAGGGAGTTCTAGACTAAGGATAATTGCCATATGAAAGTTTAAACTTCCTCAGCTTGTAGTCAGTGTGTGGGACTTCCATGGGGTCCTGACATGCATTTTTGAGATCTCTGAATATCTACAGAATGAAAGAGCTGGATTGATAAGAATTAACAGATAGTGAGTTGTAAGAGAAATGGAAACAAAGTTAAGCTGGTGGAGCAGACACAGGTCTTAGAATTTCAGCAGGCAGACCAATCAAATCATCAAGTGTGGTGCTGGAAAAGCACAGCCGGTCAGACAGCATTGAGGAACAGGACAGTTGATGTTTCAAACATAAGCTCTTCATCAGGAATGAGGAAGAGCTTCAATCACCACATTCCTTATGAAGGACATATGCTCGAAACATTAACTCTCCTCTCTTCGGAAGCTGCCTGACCGGCTGTGCTTTTCCAGCACCACACTTATTGAGTCTGATCTCCAGCATCTGCAGTCCTCACTTTCTCCCAATCAAATCATCAGCTCAATTTCCCCTGGCTGTTAAAAATTAAACAGAACATTGGATACAGAAAAGTTTGGAGGGAACACAATTCTTGAACAGGTATGGAGATGGCTGTATGGTTATCGGAGAATGAAAAAGATTGACAAAGTTAACATTTTAGGTCAATGACCTTTTATCAGACTGGGAAAAGTTAAAAACATAATACATTTTACACAGATGAAAAGCAGAGGGTGGAAGCAAAGATGTGTACAGAGGATGTATAAATGACAGAATAGCTGTTCTCCAAAATCAAAAATAGGAGAAAAACAAAATTAAAACCAAAACATGCAAAGAAAGAGGATGGGACAGAGATCATTGTCTAAAACTGTTGAAATCAACCTTAAGTACAGAGCATGAAAAGTGAAATATGAAGTCCTGTTCCTCAAGCTTGTGTTGAACTTCAATGGAGCAGTGCAGGAAGCCAAGGCTAGAAAGGTGAACAAGGTGAAAAATTAAAATGGCAGGTCACCAGAAACTCAGGCCATTTTTGTGGATTGAATGAATGTGTTGCAGCCAACCAATCTTCATTTGTTCTGCATTACAGTAAACCTCATACTGAACAGGAAAAACAATTTACTAGACTGAAGGAAGCAAGCATAAATCCTCCTCTGGGCAGATCTTCATTTATCCCATTACCTGCCAGTATTGGAGAAAGGCAGTATCTGGTTTCAAGGAATTAGATAATTGAGTTGCCAAATAGACTGAAAGATTTTTCCCATCTAAACATGTCCATCTGTACAATGGATATATATGAATGTGTATGTGAAGCACCTTTATGCACACTGATTGCATATGGTGTGCATATGCATTATCTGCATTCAGTGGGCACACTTCCGTAGTGTCAGGATGTGTACATGTACATGAATTTGCTGTGTATGTGCACCTGCAAGAGCTGTATACCATCAATACTGTTTGTCAGGATTCCAGGAAATCTGAGATTGTGAACACTTCCTTTTGATTCAATGTTGATTTGTATTCAGACTTTAGAGGAAGTGAGAGTACAGCTGAATGAATAACATTTCTTCAAAAACTTCAGCATAGACAACAGCTTTCCATCATTAATGTACAATAAAAATATAGTTGCAAAGAATGAGGAGAACAGTGAAGGGTTGCTGGTGGAAATCTAGCACTTGCCAAATTCTACTTGGTACATCCAGTTAAGTTCAAATGTAGCCTGCAAATGCATCTGTAATATTTCTGTCAGCATTACACACATAATTAGAGATCAATTCACAATAATTAATGTCAAAAATGTAGGTTAATCCACAACATTACTGAAGACTGGCACATTTTTGCCTTCACAGAATAACAGAAAATAGAAACACAAGATAAGCTTGACCTGTGAGCGGGGATTCCTGTTTGAAGTGGTTGATACAGCGTGCAGCATCAAGCAGTACCAAAGGTGTTCCAAACAAAAACCACAATGATTTTGTACAGGAGCTGCTGGAATTTCTCAGATGACCAGTGCAAGTGTGCTGCCCTAAATAATTCTGCATCAACAACAGATAGGAAGACACAGGATTTGTCCCTCCACACCCCCAATTCTACTCACCCCTTCGGGTTAGTGATTGTGAGATGATAGTCTGGTCATTCCACACCTTTTGTCTACACTGATTCATGGAGGCCACAGTCTAATAGAGAGAACAAGAAACTGAAACACGAAGAGAGTAACAGATTGGAAAAGATTATCCAACATTGTTTGTTCGGTAGATTTGCCAGTATATTTAAACAGGCATAGAGTCTGCCACATTCCTCAATCAATAAGAGTGCTGTGGGCCAAGTGAAATTGGTTAAGGTCATAATCAACATTCTTAGATTGGGCCTAAAGTTTAATGTCTGAGAAGCAAATGCTGGGTCTGTTGTTATCTTGTGATCATCAATTCATGTTAATTGCATTAAAAGACATTTCTTCTTCAAATTTCACCAATCATAATGCTCAGCAGCAGCCAGATCATACACTTCCACAGGAAGCCCTAAACTGCAGTAAAACTTGTCTATGATCTCAGGCAAGCATATGCAAGGCAATGAAAGATAATGTCTTCAAAACAAAGCATTACTAAGCTGTAAGAATGACGTTTGATATACTAGTACCAGTAGAAACAATAGCTGTGTGTGACTGCTAACATTCTGCAAGGAATGGTTGAAAGGATGCACTAATACAATTTCTGCTGCTGGGTCACTCCCATGTGCAAATGACACTGGATGAGAAACCAGAACCTCTGCAATTCAATGAAGGTTTGTGTTGGACCGTATTGTGCTGCTGCTAGTAGACACAAAGATCTGGGAACTTCATCTCGTAAACTGGCACTGAACGAGACTGCATCTGGCCATAACCAGCTGTGATGGTGCCTGATGGACTGGGAGGTGGTCTAGAAATAAAGAGAAATTTAGAAAAGACAAACTGAGTGAATAGAGCAACAGCTGTTCTCTAATTATATAGGTCATAATGTGAACCAGTAGAGTCATAGAGTTACAGAGTCATCCAGTACAGAAACAGACCCTTTGATAAGGTATCCAGTATACAGCTATATCTTATAGAAAGATAAAAAGTAAATCTACAGGTTACATACAAAGGAAATAGGAATATGGTATGTTACCAGGGAATGAACATTGAAATGCTCAGTTTAAACAACATCAGAGACAATTAAACCTGTTTATACAGAGGAAGTATAATGAATTTGGGACTTTACAAGAAAAATATCTCTTTTAATTGGAAACAAAATAGAATTATCTGAATTAAGGGGCAAGAGATCACTGTATTTCTGCCCAGGCAGGCCCATGTGACCTGGCTATTACAGCAAAAGAAAACCAGCCATTGAAAATCAGGTGGCAGTTCTCAGACCTTGACACAGAAAGAGGTGTAGTGCTTTTTGGACATACATATGGACAACATAAAGAAATCAAAGCTGTTGGAAGAAGCAGCAGCTCTTCCTCTGAAGAGTTCTATATGAACAACCAGTGAAGGCAAGCTTGCAGTATTCAGCAGTACAGAACCCTTGAGCAATTTCTGAATTAGCACAAAAAGAAAAAGGAGCATTTTAGACTGTTGAGCATGTGATGGATTGTTATATGGTGTAAAAGGAAATCTTTACAAACTGCCAAATCAAAGATAATGAACATATAATCTTCACAATCAGAAATATGCATGATGTTCGAGCATTTTCCCATGGTAACCAGTGAAAATGTTAGTGAAAGCTGGACCTATGCCGTGATAGGATCCTGTGTCAACACACTCTATTTGTGTATATCTAGTGTCACTAAAGATGGAGTCAACTGTGTGAGTTGCTAATGTCATAGGTTCAATGCATACAGCTTCAGAAAATGATGGTGCATCTAGATTGCTGCGTCTACTGCAAGTCCACCTTCACTGGTCAACACATTGAGACTAACTGTCTACCTGATAATGACTGGCCTTATAATTATCCTGTAATTAATGCCATAGCCATTTGCTCATCTTGCAAGCTTTATTGAAAATTAAAGCATATTAAAGCTATTCTGTCAGACACTGGCTGTGTTGATCATATAATTATTGCTGTCTATTGCATTAATCACACAACTGGGACACAGTCTGCCACTTTTTGATCTGAAATAGGTCTGAACTACTTTAAATTACCCCGGAAATGCAAAGTATTTCAAAATTCTGAATATCTAGTTAAGCAGACATATTTACAGGGCTCACAGGATACCGTGGCCATCCAAAAAGACCCTCTGCCTACTGCACAATTCATCAATATTGCATATGAATCTTGGTGTGGCTATGATGCTACACTCTTTGAGGAGAAAGTGAGGTCTGCAGATGCTGGAGGTCAGAGCTGAAAATGTGTTGCTGGAAAAGCGCAGCAGGTCAGGCAGCCTCCAGGGAACAGGAGAATCGACGTTTCGGGCATAGGCCCTTCTTCAGGAATGAGGAAAGTGTGTCCAGCAGGCTAAGATAAAAGGTAGGGAGGAGGGACTTGGGGGAGGGGTGTCGGAAATGCGATAGATGGAGGGAGGTTAAGGTGAGGGTGATAGGTCAGACTGGGGTGGGGGCGGAGAGGTCAGGAAGAAGATTGCAGGTTAGGAAGGTGGTGCATCGAACTCAGCACCGCCTTCCTAACCTGCAATCTTCTTCCTGACCTCTCCGCCCCGACCCCAGTCTGACCTATCACCCTCACCTTAACCTCTTTCCACCTATCGCATTTCCGACGCCCCTCCCCCAAGTCCCTCCTCCCTACCTTTTATCTTAACCTGCTGGACACACTTTCCTCATTCCTGAAGAAGGGCCTATGCCCGAAACATCGATTCTCCTGTTCCCTATGATGCTACACTGTATATCCCAATGACTGTTTGATTGAATCCAACAGCATGTGCCTCTGGTTGTCTGTAATAGGTACGATGCAGGCTGGACTCAACCAGCCTGCACACACAAAATCCAAAGCAAACCAACTACTGTCGGATGTGATTCCAGAATTGGGCAACAACTTATGAACAGCCCCAAGTGTGCTGAAACTACACTAACAACTATTTAAAGTCATCTAAAAAGCTCATAACATGCTCATTTATCCTTTGTAAGAACAGCATATATTTACACGCAGGGAAATTTTCTCAGCAAAAATAAATATTTTCAACCACTGCACCTTTTTTGAATTGTTCTGGAGCTGTTGGATCTTATACTTCTGCACTATTTTCTTCAGGGCGAAACCTCAGTCAACCAGACTCAGCTTCCCAACTAATGAGCACCCCTTTTCCCCATAAAACAAATAATTGCAATGTCAAATTTGGCATTCTTGCATTTGTCTCAACAAATGAAGACCAAACACTTAGGCTTCATATTTCTTTCTTCAGAAATACTTATTATTCAGCCTGGTGAGGCAGGGAACAATCAGCCCAATGGATGCTTGCAGTGCCTTGAGATTTAATCTTATATTTCTATCCATCTACTAGGAGCATGGCGCAAAGTAAAATGTGTTGACTGGGATATTTCGATTGAGGTAATTAGTTAATATAAAGGTGCTTTCTAAAAAATGTATGTACTCATTGTGTGTTTAGTAGCATTTGATCTATGTTGGGATTTTTATTTGTTAGTTATCGTAATATGTGAAAAATAAATGCAAAATATTATCCTTTGGAAGGTTCTGGTAGTCATTGGGAAATTCATACCTCTTTTAAAAAATGTAAAATTCTATGTTTCTAAGTCATTGGTTTCTATGTGGTTTGTTACAAAAGGGTCTGAGGCTTATGGAGAAAAGATGAATGAGTAAGATTTAGGGATAGGTTGAGAGACTGGGTATGTGGAATTGAGGGATTAATGGCAGAAAGTGGGTAGGTATAGCTGACAGTGGTCAGGTGGCAGTGAGGGATATGGAGAAAATTAGAGGTGGGAATGGGTGATATGAGGAGAATGCATGCAGGAGGAGATGTTATTCGAACCTCATCCATATTGCAAATGACATTCCAAGTCACTCTGAAGACTCCACATAATCTTTGGACCGGAGTGGACAAAGACAGAAGTCACATGACACCAGGTTATAGTCCAACATGGTTATTTCAAATCACAAGCTTTCGGAGCACTGCTCCTTCATCAGGTGAAGATGAGGGAAGCACCTCCACTGTGCCTGTACACTTCCTTCCACTTTACCTGCCAAAGGAGCAGCTCTCCAAAAGACCATAAGACATAGGAGTGGAAGTAAGGCCATTCGGCCCATCGGGTCCACTCCACCATTCAATCATGGCTGATGGGCATTTCAACTCCACTTACCCACATTCTCCCCGTAGCCCTTAATTCCTTGTGACATCAAGAATTTATCAATCTCTGCCTTGAAGACATTTAGCGTCCCGGCCTCCACTGCACTCCATGGCAATGAATTCCACAGGCCCACCACTCTCTGGCTGAAGAAATGTCTCCGCATTTCTGTTCTGAATTTACCCCCTCTAATTCTAAGGCTGTGTCCACAGCTTGTGAATTCAATAAAACCTGTTGGACTTCTGACTTTGTTTAGATAATTTTTGGGATTACTATCATTCCTCAGCTTTCTTGATGTGTCTGCATCCTTTGACTTGATTGATGATACCTGGGATTTCGATGTTGTTGCCATTTCGGAGACATAGGTAGAGAAGGGTCAGGAATGGTTATTGCAGGTTCTGGGATTTAGATGTTTCAGTAAGAACAGAGAAAATGGTAAGGGGGGAGTGTGGCATTGTCAGTCAAAGACATAATTACTGTTGCAGACAGAATGTTTGAGGACTTGGTCTACTGAGATATATGGGCTGAGATTAGAAACAGGAAAGGAGAGGTCACCTTGCTGGGGTTTTTCTATAGGCCTCCGAACAGTTCCAGAGATGTACAGGAACGGACAGCAAAGATGATCCTCAATAGGAGAAAGACTGACAGGGTAGTTGTTATTGGAGACTTTTACTTTCCAAATATTGACTGAGAATGCTATAGTTCAGATTTTGTCCAATAAAGGCGAGACCACGTTAGATTTGGTACTGGGTAATAAACCCGGCCAGGTGTTAGGCTTGGAGGTAGATGAGCACTTTGGTGATAGTGACCACAACTTCATTATATTTACTTTAGTGATGGAAAGGGATAGGTATATACCACAGGGCACGAGTTGCAGTTGGGGAAAAGGCAATTACGATGCAATTAGGCAAGAGTTAGGATGGGGAAGAGAACTGCACAGGATGGGCATAATAGAAATGTGAAAATTATTCAAGAACCAGCTACTGTGAATCTTTGATAAGTATGTACCAATCAGGCAAGAAGGAAGCTGTTGAGCCCAGGAGCCGTGGTTTACTAAGGAAGTTGAATCTCTTGTCAAGAGGAAGAGGAAGGCTTAAGTTAGGATGAGATGTGAAGGCTCAGTTCGGGCGCATGAGGGGTACAAGTTAGCCAGGAAAGACATAAAGACAGGATGGGACATGAGAAGTTGTTGGCGTTAGGGTCAAGGAAAACCCAAGGCTCTCTATCCGTATATCGGGAATAAAAGAATGACTAGATTAAGATTAGGGCCAATCAAGGACAGTAGTGGGAGGTTGTGCACGGAGTCAGAGGAGACAGGGGAAGCGCTAAATGAATATTTTTCGTCGGTATTCACACTGGAAAAAGACAATGTTGTCGAGGGGAATACTGAGATACAGGCGACGAGAATAGATGGGATTGAGGTTCACAAAGAGGATGTGTTAGCAATTCTGAGAAGTATGAAAATAGGTAAGTCCCCTGATTAGGATGGGATTTATCCTTGGATTCTCTGAAAAGCCAGGGAGGAGATTGCCGAGCCTTTGGCTTTGATCTTTATATTATCATTGTCAACAGGAATAGTGCCAGGAGATTGGAGGAAAGCAAATGCTGTTCCTTTGTTCAAGAAGGGGAGTAGAGACAACCCTGGTAATCATAGACCAGATAGCCTTACTTTGGTTGTGGGTAAAGTGTTGGAAAGGGTAATAAGAGATAGGATTTATAATCATCTAGAAAGGATGATTAGAGATAGTCAACATGGTTTTGTGAAGGTTAGGTCGTGACTCTCAAACCTTATTGAGTTCTTTCAGAAAGTGACCAAACAGATGAATGAAGGTGAAGGGTTGATGTAGTGTACATGGATTTCAGTAAGGCGTTTGATAAGGCTTTTGCACAAAATGTGGAGGCATGGGATTGAGGGTGATTTAGCGGTTTGGCTAGCTGAAAGAAGACAGAAGGTGGTAGTTGATGAGAAATATTCATCCTGGGGTTCAGTTACTAGTGGGTTCAATGCTGTTTGTCATTTTTATAAATGACCAGGATCAGTTCATAGAAGGATGGGTTAGTAAATTTGCAGGTGACACGAAGGTTGGTGGAGTTGTGGATAGTGACAAAGGATGGTGTAGGTTACAGAGGGACATAGATAAGCTGCAGAGCTGGACTGAGAGGTGGCAAATAGAATTTAATGCGGAAAAGTATGAGGTGATTCATTTAGGAAGGAGTAACAGGAACAAAGATTACTGGGCTAATGGTAAAATTCTGGGTAGTTAGATGAGCAGAGAGGTCTCAGTGTCCAGGTACATAGATCCTTGAAAGTTACCACCCAGGTTGATAGGGTTGTTAAGAAGACATATGGTGTGTTAGCTTTTATTGGTATATGGAATGAGTTTTGGAACCATGAGGTTATGCTGCAGCTGTACAAAACTCTGGTGCGGCTGCACTTGAAGTATTGTGTACAGTTCTGGTCACCGCATTATAGGAATGATGTGGAAGCTTTGGAAAGGGTTCAGTGGAGATTTACTAGGATGTTACCTGGTATGGAGGGAAGGTCTTATGAGGAAAGGCTGAGAGACTTGAGGCTGTTTTTATTAGAGAGAAGAAGGTTGAGAGGTGCCTTAATTGAGTCATATAAGATAATCAGAGGGTCAGATAGGGTGAACAGTGAGAGCCTTTTTCCTTAGATGGTGATAGCTAACCTGAGGGGATATAGCTTTAAATTAAGGGGTGATAGATGTGGGACAGATGTCAGACGTAGTTTCTTTACTCAGAGAATAGTAGTGGCGTGGAATGCTCTACCTGCAACAGTAGTTGACTCGCCAACTTTAAGGGCATTTAAGTGGTCATTGGATAGGCATATGGATGACAATGGAAGAGTGTAGGTTAAATGGGCTTCAGATTGATTTCACAGATTGGCACAACATCGAGGGCCTGTACTGCGCTGTAATGTTCAATGATGCCCTCCTCCTCTAAAATCTCTGTTGTCATTCAAGGGTCCTCACAGTGGACTGTTTAGCAAGGTTAGCTCACATGGAATATGGAGAGAACTAGACATTTAGATAAAGAACTGGCTCGAAAGTAAAAGACAGTGGGTGGTGGTGGAGGGTTGCTTTTCAAACTGAAGGCCTGTGACCAGCTGTGTTCCACAAGGATTGATGCCGGGTCCACTGCTTCTTAGCATTAATATAATGGTTAGTAAGTTTGCAGATGACTGCAAAAAACGTTACCTCAGAGTACAATGGAACCTTGATCAGATGGGCCAATGGGCCGAAGAGTGGTGGATGGAGTTTAATTTCGATAAATGGGAGGTGCTGCGTCATGGAAAGGCAAATCAGGACAGGATTTATACATTTAATGGTAAGGTCCTGGGGAGTGTTGCTGAACAAAGAGACCTTGGAGTGCAGGTTGATAGCTCCTTGAAAGTGAAGTCCCAGGGAGACAGGATAGTGAAGAAGGTGTTTGCTATGCTTGCCTTTATTGGTCAGTCCATTGACTATAGGAGTTGGGAGGTCTTAGATAACTGGAGCTCTTTCTGGGGAAGGAAGGACCTCTACAAAATGGATGGTCTTTATGTGAATCAGAGGAGTACCAATATCCTGGGGGGAAATTTGCTAATGCGCTTTGGGACAGTTTAAACTAATGCAGCAGGGGGATGGGAACCTGAATTGTAGTTCTAGTGTAGGAGGTTGAGGGTAGTGAGATCAGGAATAGGTTTACAAGGTCACGAGAGGGCACCAGCAATCAGGATGTTGGTGTGAAATGTGTGTACTTCAATGCCAGGAGCACCCGGAATAAGGTGGGTGAACTTGCAACCTGGGTTAGTATGTGGGATTTCGATGTTATGGCCATTTCAGAGACATGGCTAGAGGAGAGACAGGAATGGTTGCTGCAGATTCCGGGATTCAGGTGTTTCAGCAAGAACTGAGAAAATGGTAAAAAGTGTGTGTGTGTAGTGGTGGTGGTGGTGGGGGGGGGGGAGGGGGAGGGAGGGGGGCTGTGGTGTGGCATTGTTAATCAAGGGTAGTATTCCAGCAACTGAGATAACGTTTGAGGACTCATCCACTGAGGTACTTTGGGCTGAGGTTAGAAACAGAAAAGGAGAAGTCACCCTGTTGGGAGTTTTCATTCAGCCTCCGAATTGTTCTCGGGAAGTAGAGGATGGGATAGCAAAGATGATTCTCAATAGGAGCGAGAGTAACAGAGTAGTTTTTATGGGGGACTTTAACTTCCCCAGTACTGCCTGGGAGCGCTATAGTTCAAGTAGTTTAGATGGGTCAGTTTTTGTTCAATGTGTGACAAGGTATGTAGCCAGGGCAACAAAGGGAGATGCCATCTTGGATTTGGTACTGAGGAATGAACCCGGCCAGGTGTTAGATTTGGAGGCAGGTGAGTAATTTGGTGATAGTGACCACAATTCGGTTATGTTTACAATAGCAATGGGTAGGGATAGGTATATACCGCAGGGAAAGAGGTATAACTGGGGAAAAGGCAATTATGATGCGATTAGGCAAAATTTAGGATGCATAGGATGGGGAAAGAAACTGCAGGGGATGGACACACTTGAAATGTGGAGCTTATTCAAGGAACAGATACTGCGGGTCCTTGATAAGTATACACCTATCAGGCAGGGAGGAAATTGTCGAGAGAGGGAGCCATGGTTTACTAAAGAAGTTGAAGCTCTTGTCAAGTGGAAGAAGAAGGCTTATGTGAGGGTGAGGCGTGAAGGCTCAGTTAGGGGGCTTGAGAGTTATACGTCAGCCAGAAAAGATCTAAAGAGAGGGCTAAGAAGAGCAAAGAGGGGACATGAGAAGTTGTTGGCGGATAGGATTAAAGAAAATCCTAAAGCCTATATATATATCAGGAATAAAAGAATGACTAGAGTAAGACTAGGGCCAATCAAAGATTGTAGTGGGAAGTTGTGTATGGAATCTGAGGACAAAGGGGTAGCACTTAATGAATATTTTTTGTCAGTATTCACATTGGAAAGGGCAATGTTAGTGAGAATATGGAGATACAGGCTACTAGAATAGATGGGATTATGGTTGACAAATAGGAGGTTTTAGCAATTTTGGAAAATCTGAAAATAGATAAGACCCCTGGACTGGATGGAATTTATCCTCAGATTCTCTGGGAAGCCAGGGAGGAGATTGCCTAGTCTTTGGCTTTGATCTTTATGTCATCATTGTGGACAGGAGTAGTGCCAGAAGACTGGAAGATAGCAAATGCTGTTCCTTTGTTTAAGAAGGGGAGTCAGGACAACCCAGGTAATAATAGACCAGTGAGCCTTACTTCGGTTGTGGGTAAGGTGTTGGAAAAGGTTAAAAGAGATAAGATTTATAATCATCTGGAAAGGAATAATTTGATTAGGGGTAGTCAACATGGTTTTGTGAAGGGTCGGTCGTGCCTCACTAACCTTACTGAGTTCTTCAAGAAGGTGTGAAAACAGGTGAATGAAGGTAAAGTGGTTGATGTGGTGTATATGGATTTCAGTAAGGTGTTTGATAAGGTTCCACATGGTAAGCTATTGCGCAAAATATGGAATACCAAGATACAATACCTCACATTTATCTGGATTGAACTCCATTTGTCATTTTTCATCCCATTCACCCATTTGATCAAGATTCCTTTGTAAACTTAGAAATCTTCCTTCACTGTCTATTATGCCACCAACTTTGGTGTCATCCACTAATTTATTAACCATGCCTTTTATATTCTCATCCAAATCATTTATTTAAATGACAGAATAAAAGAGGACTCAGAACCGATCCTTGGTGATAGGTCTCCAGTCCAAAAAGTAACCCTCCATTATTACACTCTGTCTCCTGCCATTCAACCAATTATGTACCCAATTGGTAAATTCACCCTGAATCCCATGTGACCTAAGTTTACTAATTGGTCTACCATGACAAAGGCTTTATTAAAATCCAAATAAACAACATCTAATGTACTGCCATCATGAATCTTTTTGGTACCTTCCTCAAAAAAACTCAATCAGGTTTGTGAGAAACGATTTTCCTTGCACAAAACCACTTTGACTATCCCTAATCAATTTTTGCCTCTCTAATTGTGCATAATTCACATTGTGCATATCTTTTATAATCATCTCTAACAATTTACCCGCAGCCGAAGTCAGACTCACAGGTCTATAGTTCTCTGTTTCTCCTTACAACTTTTCTGAAACAAATCCATCCAGTTGTAAACTCAGAGTCAATGGCTTCGCTTCCTGCTCCCACTAGTATTTTCTGTGATATACCCTTTCTACTTCTCACTTAAATACTAGTTTTTGGCAGCAGCGTCCAAAAAAAAGGGTCAGTTTCCAGATATACGAATTCTATGTTGTCGTCACCTCTCTTGCTCCTTCCACTGTAAGTGAACTAACTTGTCTGCCATTCAAAACTGAATGAGCAGAAATGTCCAGCATGGAAAAATGAAGCATTTGTTCATATTTTATGAATTATGAATTTCCTTTTGTATTCTGTTTTCATGACTAACTAACAACTGAAGACTTAAATTTTGATGTCTGAGAGAACATAGGGTGCCTGGTTTGAGTCAATTAGAACTGTGATGGAAATGTGTTGCTGGAGAAGCGCAGCAGGTCAGGCAGCATCTAGGGAACAGGAGAATCGACGTTTCGGGCATTAGCCCTTCTTCAGGAATGAGGAAAGTTTGTCCAGCAGGCTAAGATAAAAGATAGGGAGGAGGGACTTGGGGGAGGGGCGTCGGAAATGTGATAGGTGGAAAAAGGTCAAGGTGAGGGTGATAGGACAGATTGGGGTGGGGGCGGAGAGGTCGGGAAGAAGATTGCAGGTTAGGGAGGCGGTGCTGAATTTGATGGATTTGACTGAGACAGGCTGGGGGGAGGGGAAATGAGGAAACTGGTGAAATCCGAGTTCATCCCTTGTGGTTGGAGGGTTCCTAGCCGGAAGATGAGGCGTTCTTCCTCCAACCGTCGTTTCGCTGTGGTCTGACGATGGAGGAGTCCAAAGACCTGCATATCCTTGGTGGAGTGGGAGGGGGAATTGAAATGTTGAGCTACAGGGTGGTTGGGTTGGTTGGTCCGGGTGTCCCAGAGGTGTTCTCTGAAACGCTCCGCAAGTAGGCGGCCTGTCTCCCCAATATAGAGGAGGCCACATCGGGTACAGAGGATGCAATAGATACTGTGTACATGGCTTGGTTGTCTGTATGTTGAGATTTGCTGGTTTGTGATCAAAATTGATGAGTTAATCTTTGTATTAACAAGCAGATAACAAGGTCACAACATAGCAACACAGGAAGATTCCTGGCTACAGGGAATAAAACAAACAGATTCAGAGAAGTTTTGTTGCACATGGAAACATAAGTAGAATAGGAATCATGAACCATCTGTAGCCACTACAGTTAGTGGGAGGTAGGAGCCATCTGAGCTAGGGTGCTGGTTACCTTTATTATTATGCACAATTTTTATTGATTCATAAGTTATTCTGATACCACTGTATCAAATGTCTCCTCAGACAGACTATATTGTCTGACTCCTGAATCTCTTTAATCATCACGTTTTTGATGTTGTTGAGAAGATGGTTTGGCAATTGAGAGACAAGATTGAGAAGGTAGGTAGGTGAGACTGGGTGATATGGCAGATGGAAGTGGCAGATGAAATACAATGTGTGAAAGTATGAGGTTATGCACTTTGGTAGCAAGAATAGATGCATAAATTATTTTCTAGAAGAGGAAAGCACAATTCAGAAATCAGAAGCACAAAGGGACTTAGGAGTCCTCATTCAGGATTCTCTTAAGGTTAACATGCAGGTTAAGTTGGTAGTTAGGAAGGTAAATGCAATACTAGCATTTATTTCAAGAGGGTACAATAGCAGAGATGCCCTGCTGAGGATGTATAAGGCTCTGGTCAGACTGTGAGAAAGTGAGGACTGCAGATGCTGGAGATCAGAGCTGAAAAATGTGTTGCTGGAAAAGCGCAGCAGGTCAGGCAGCATCCAAGCAGCAGGAGAATTGACGTTTCGGGCATAAGCCCTTCTTCAGGAATAAGGAGGGTGTACCAAGCAGGCTAAGATAAAAGGTAGGGAGGAGGGATTTGGGGGAGGGGCGTTGGGAACGCGATAGGTGGAAGGAGGTTAAGGTGAGGGTGATAGGCCGGAGAGGGGGTGGGGGCGGAGAAGTTGGGAAGAAGATTGCAGGTCAAGGAGGTGGTGCTGAGTCCGAGGGTTGGGACTGAGATAAGGTGGGGGGAGGGGAAATGAGAAATCTGCATTCATCCCTTGTGGTTGGAGAGTTCCTAGGCAGAAGATGAGGCGCTCTTCCTCCAGGAGTCGTGTTGCCATGACCTGGCGATGGAGGAGGCCAAGGACCTGCATGTCCTTGGCAGAGCGGGATGGGGTGTTAAAATGTTCAGCCACGGGGCGGTTAGGTTGGTTGGTGCGGGTGTCCCAGAGGTGTTCTCTGAAACGTTCCGCAAGTAGGCGGCCTGTCTCCCCAATGTAGAGGAGGGTGCGGGTGTCCCAGAGGTGTTCTCTGAAACGTTCCACAAGTAGGCAGCCTGTCTCCCCAATGTACATTGCGGAGACAGGTGGCCTACTTGCGGAACGTTTCAGAGAACACCTCTGGGACACCCGCACAAACCAACCCAACCGCCCCGTGGCTGAACACTTTAACTCCCCCTCCTACTCCGCCAAGGACATGCAGGTCCTTGGCCTCCTCCATCGCCAGACCATGGCAACACGACGCCTGGAGGAAGAGCGCCTCATCTTCTGCCTAGGATTCTCATGCTCCTTGGATGCTGCCTGACCTGCTGCGCTTTTCCTGCAACACATTTTTCAGCTCTGGTCAGGCTGTATTTGGAATACTGTGAGCAGTTTTGGGCCCCGTATCTAAGAGCGGATTTGCTGGCCTTGGAGGGGTTCCAGAGGTTGTTTATAAGAATGACCACAGGTATGAAGAGCTTGTCATAACAGGAGCAGTCAAGGACATTGGTTTTGTACTTAATGGAGTTTAGAAGGAATAGAGGGAATCTCACTGAAATTTGCAAAATACTGAGAAACCTACATAGATTAGACACGGACAGCTTCCACCAGGAGAAGAGGCTAGAACTCTCGGGCACAGCATCAGAGTAAAGGGACACTCTTTAGAACTGAGATGAGGGGGAATTTCTTCAGCCAGATAGTGGTGAATTTGTGGAACTGTTTGCTGCAGGAGGCTGTGGAGGCTAAGTTATTGAGTGTATTTAGGACAGAGATGGATAGGTTCTTTGATTAGAGTCACAATTAGAGTGGAGCTAGAAATGAACTGCAGGTCAGGCAGCATCCGAGGAGCAAGAAAATTGATATTTCGGGCAGGAGCCCTTCATCAGGAATGAGGTTACAAGCCTCAGGGGTGGGGAGATAAATTGGAGGGGGGTGGGGCTGGGGAGAAGGTAGCTGGGAGTGCAATAGTTGGATGGAGGAAGGGGTAAAGGTGATAGGTTGGAGATGAGGGTGGAATGGATAGGTGGGAAGGAAGATTGACAGGTGGGACAGATCATGAGGATGGTGCTGAGCTGGAATTTTGGAGCTGGAGTAAGGTGGAGGGAGCGGAAATGAGGAAACTAGTGAAGTCCACATTGATGTCCTGGGGTTGAAGAGTTCTGAGGTGGAAGATGAGGCGTTCTTCTTCCAGGCGTCGGGTGGTGAGGGAGCGGCGGTGCAGGAGGCCCAGAACCTGCATGTCCTCGGCAGAGTGGGAGGTGGAGTTGAAATGTTCGACCTCGGGGTGGTGGGGTTGATTGGTGTGGGTGTCCTGGAGATGTTCCCTGAAGCACTCTGCAAGATGGCATCCAGTCTCCCCAGTGTAGAGGAGACCGCATCGGGAGCAACGGATACAATAAATGACATTGGTGGATGTGCTGGTGAAACTTTGATGGATGTGGAAGGCTCCTTTGGGGCCTTAGATGGAAGTGAGGGGGGAGGTGTGGGCGCAGGATTTGCAATTCCTGCGGTGGCAGGGGAAGGTGCCAGGACGGGAGGGTGGGAAGTTCCTGTGGATTGAAGAGTGAGGCTTTAGCTCAGGAGTCTTTGACAAAGAGGTTGAGTGAAGCGATTACGCCACAGTTGAAGAGGGTGAAGACATGACTGCCAAGCTGGTTCAGTGTGCTACGTACTTGATGTGGGAGGTCAACGACTCTGGTGTGTCTGGCTCGTATAAGTGTGGAAAGTGTGTGCACGTTCAGCTACTGACAGAGCATATTGCAGCACTGATGAAAGAACTCGAGGACCTTAGGCTCATCCGAGAACGAGATCTTTCTGGACAGGTTATTACACCGACCATATCAGAAAAGAGCAGACGATGAGGAAGGCAGAGAAGAGATAGGTGCAAGAGACCCCGGGGGAAGTACCTGTCAGGAACAAGTTGAATCTTTTAGAAACAGTAGAGACAGATGACACTGCCTGTCCGCGAGGCGGCCAGACCTGTAAATCAAAAGTTGGCGTGGAGACAGAGTGGATGAGTCGGACATCGCACAGAGCCGTGGTAATAGGGGACTCCATAGTGAGAGGAACTGACCGGGTTTTTTGTGGCAGCAGATGGGACTTAAGGATGGTGTGTTGCCTTCCTGGTGCCAGGGTTAAAGACATCACAGACAGAGTGCAGGAAATCCTCAAGGACGAAGGTGAAGGGCCAGAGGTGGTGGTACATGTCAGCACAAATGACGCTGGGAAGAAGAGGAGGAACATACTACAGCGGAACTTCGGAGAACTAGGGAGAAGGCTGAAAAGCAGGACGTCCAGGGTGGTGATCTCCGGTTTGCTTCCAGTTCCTCAGGCTGGTGAGGCCAGGAACAGGGAGATAATGGACTTGAACGTGTGGCTGGGGAATTGGTGCAGGAAGCAAGGATTTAAATTCTTGGATCACTGGGGTATGTTCTGTGGTAAGCATAAATTATACAAGAGAGATGGTTTGCACCTTAATAGGTTGGGGACCAGCATTCTGGCAGGCAGGTTTGCTACTGCAACACAGCTGCAGTTAAACTAAGTAGCAGGGGGGAGGGGACAAACTGGATGTTTAAGAAGGAAATTGAAGGGAAAGTTAGAACAAGGGAAGTCAAGAAAGACAACTGTATCAATGAGGCAGAAAACTCAAAAAGGGATCATGCTGTAAGGTTGAGTGAAATAGGAGTTGATGGGAAGGGTGAGGGCAGTAACAAATTAAAAATACTATACATGAATGCACGAAGCATTAGAAATAAGATGGATGAGATTGAGGCTCTTTTGGAAATTGGTAGATATGATATTGTGGCTTCAAGTGGACAGGGCCTGGGAAATGAATATTCAAGGCGACACGTGCTATCGTAAGGACAGACTGACGGGCAGAGGGGGTGGGGTGGCCATGTTGGTAAGGGATGATATTCAGTCCCTTGCGCGGGGGGACCTAGAATCAGGGGATGTAGAGTCAGTATGGATAGAGCTGAGAAATTCTAAGGGACCCTCTTGGGAGTTATCTACAGGCCCCCAAACAGTAGTCTGGATGTCAGATGTAAGTTGAATCAGGAGCTGAAATTGGCCTGTCGCAAAGTTTTACTACAGTTGTTATGGGGGATTTCAACATACAGGTAGACTGGGAGAATCAGGATGATATTGGATCTCAAGAAAGAGACTTTGTGGAGTTCCTCCGAGATGGATTCTTAGAACAGCTGGTGCTGGAGCCAACCAGGGAGAAGGCAATTCTGGATCTGGTATTGTGGAACGAACCAGAATTGATCAGGGACCTCGAAGTGAAGGAGCCACTGGGAAGTAGTGACCATAATACAATAAGCTTCAATCTGCAATTTGAGAGGGAGAGGGTACAATCGGAAGTGACAATATTTCAGTTGAATAAAGGGAACTATGGAGCTATGAGGGAGGAGCTGGCCAAAGTTCAATGGTGCAATACCTTAGCAGGGATGACAGTGGAGGAACAATGGTGGATATTTCTGTGTATAATGCAGAAGATGCAGGATCAGTTCATTCCAAAATGGAAGAAAGATCCTAGGAGGAAGCATGGGTGGCCGTGGCTGACGAGGGAAGTTAAGAAACATATAAAGTTAAAAGAGAAAAATTATAAATAGCAAAGATAAGTGGGAAAACAGAGGACTGGGAAGCTTTTACGCAGTGAAAAAATGAGGTACATAGGTAAACTGGCCAAAAATATAAAGGAGGATAGTAAAAGCTTTTTTAGGTATGTGAAAGGCAAAAAAATGGTTAAGACTAAAATTGGGCCCTTGAAGACAGAAACAGGGGAATATATTATGGGGAACAAAGAAATGGCAGAAGAATTGAATTGGTACTTCAGATCTGTGTTCACTGGGGAAGACACAAGCAATCTCCCTGAGGTAACAGTAGCTGAAGGACCTGAACTTAAGGGAATTTATATTTGCAAGGAATTGGTGTTGGAGAGACTGTTAGGTCTGAAGATTGATAAGTCCCCGGGGCCTGATGGTCTACACCCAAGGTACTGAATGAGGTGGCTCGAGAAATCGTGGATGCGTTGATGATTATTTTCCAGAGTTCGATAGATTCGGGATCAGTTCCTGCGGATTGGAGGGTGGCTAATGTTGTACCACTTTTTAAGAAAGGTGGGAGAGAGAAAGTAGGAAATTATAGACCAGTTAGTCTGACCTCAGTGGTGGGAAAGATGCTGGAGTCTATTATAAAGGATGAAATTACGACACATCTGGATAGTAGTAACAGGATAGGTCAGAGTCAGCATGGATTTATGAAGGGGAAATCATGCTTGACTAATCTTCTGGAATTTTTTTAGGATGCAACTCTGAAGATGGACGAGGATCCAGTAAATGTAATGTACCTGGACTTTCAGAAAGCTTTTGATAAAGTCCCACATAGGAGGTTAATGAGCAAATTTAGGGTGCATGGTATTGGGGGCAAAGTACTAACTTGGATTGAAAGTTGGTTGGCTGATAGGAAACAAAGAGTAGTGATAAACGGCACCATTTCGGAATGGCAGGCAGTGACCAGTGGGATACTGCAGGGATCATTGCTGGGACCGCAGCTTTTTACAATATATATTAATGATATAGAAGATGGTTTTAGTAATAACATTAGCAAATTTGCTGATGATACTAAGCTGGGTGACAGGGTGAAATGTGATGAGGATGTTAGGAGATTACAGGGTGACCTGGACAAGTTAGGTGAGTGGTCAGATGCATGGCAGATGCAGTATCATGTGGATAAATGTATGGTTATCCACTTTGGTGGCAAGAACAGGAAGGCAGATTACTCCCTAAATGGAATCAATATAGGTAAAGGGGCAGTACAGAGAGATCTGGGTGTTCTTGTACACCAGTCAATGAAGGTAAGCATGCAGGTACAGCAGGTAGTGAAGAAGGCTAATAGCATGCTGGCCTTCATAACAAGAGGGATTGAGTATAGAAGCAAAGAGGTTCTTCTGCAGCTGTACAGGGCCCTGGTGAGACCACACCTGGAGTACTGTGTGCAGTTCTGGTCTCCAAATTTGAAGAAAGACTTTCTGGCTATTGAGGGAGTGCAGCATAGGTTCACGAGGTCAATTCCTGGAATGGCGGGACTACCTTACGCTGAAAGACTGGAGGCACTGGGCTTGTATACCCTTGAGTTTAGAAGACTGAGAGGGGATCTGATTGAGACATATAAGATTATTAAAGGATTGGACACTCTGGAGGCAGGAAACATGTTTCCGCTGATGGGTGAGTTCCGAACCAGAGGACACAGCTTAAAAATATGGGGTAGACCATTTAGGACAGAGATAAGGAGAAACGTCTTCACCCAGAGAGTGGTGGCTGTGTGGAATGCTCTACCCCAGAAGGTAGTGGAGGCCCAGTCTCTGGATTCATTTAAGAAAGAGTTGGATAGAGCTCTCAAGGATAGTGGAATCAAGGATTATGAAGATAAGGCAGGAACAGGATACTGATTAAGGATGATCAGCCATGATCATATTGAATGGTGGTGCAGGCTCGAAGAGCAGAATGGCCTACTCCTGCACCTATTGTCTATTGTTTATTGTCTATTGTTGGGGGGCGTGGACCTGACCAGGTAATCACGGAGGGAACAGTCTTTGCGGAAAGCGGATAGGAGTGGGGAGGGAAATATATCTCTGGTGGTGGGGTTCGTTTGAAGGTGGCAGAAATATCGGCGGATGATGCGATTTATGCGGAGGTTGGTGGGGTGGAAGGTGAGGACCAGGGGGGGTTCTGTCCTTGTTACGGTTGGAGGGATAGGGTTTAAGGGCAGAGGTGCGGGACGTGGATGAGATGCATTGGAGGGTATCTTCAACAACGTGGGAGGGGAAATTATGGTCTTTAAAGAAGGAGACCATCTGGTATGTTCTATAGTGGAACTGGTCCTCCTGGGGGCAGATACGGCGGAGATGGAGGAATTGGGAATATGGGATAGCAGTTTTGCAGGAGGTAGGGTGGGAAGAGGTGTCATCCAGGTAGCTGTGGGAGTCAGTGGGTTTGTAAAAAATGTTGGTGTTGTGTCGGTCACTGTTAATGGAGATGGAGAAGTCTAGGAAGGGGAGGGAGGTGTCACAGATGGTCCATGTTTTTCTCAGCAGAGAGCGGCGCGAGCTGGGCAGAAGTGAGGTTGGAGCGCAGAGCTGGTCGGGAAGGTAAGTGATTGATATTTGAGTGGGTGTGTTCTATACCCCAGGCCCTACATAGTAGGGCCTCCCTCCCATCCTCCTCCTTTAACCTAACTTTAAAGTTCACAGGTAAGCTACTCAGTGTTCTTGTTTTGGAGACAAAGTGTAGAGTAATGGCAGCGCAGGCAGTGGAATGTTCCTCCTGCAGGATGTTTGAGGTAGGGGTGACCACCGATACTCCTGCCGACTTCGTCTGCAGGAAATGCAGCCAGCTCCAGCTCCTCACAGAACGAGTTAGGGAACTGGAACTGGAGTTGGATGAACTGAGAATTATTCGAGAGGCTGAGAAGGTGATAGATAGAAGCTACAGGGACATAGTTACGCCAGAGAACAGAGGTAGCTGGGTAACAGTTAGAGGTGGGAAGGGGAGGAAGCAGGCAGTGCAGGGATCCCCTGTAGTCATTCCCCTAAACAATAGGTATACCGCTTTGGATACTGGTGGGGGGGACAGCCTAGCAGGGGTAAGCTGCAGTGACCGGGTCTGTGGCGTGAGGTCTGGCTCTGAGACTCAGAAGGGAAAGGGGGAGAGGAGGAGAGCGCTAGTTTTAGGAGACTCTCTAGTTAGAGGGACGGACAGGCGATTCTGTGGGCATGGGCGAGACTCTCGGATGGTTTGTTGCCTCCCGGGTGCCAGGGTCCGAGACGTCTCGGACCGTGTCTTCAGAATCCTTAAGGGGGAGGGTGTGCAGCCAGAAGTCGTGGTGCACGTTGGCACCAACGACATAGGTAGGAAGAGGGGTGGGGTGGTCATTCAGGAGCTCAGGGAGTTAGGCTGGAAGCTGAAAGCTAGGACAGACAGAATCGTCATCTCTGGGTTGTTGCCGGTGCCACGTGACAGTGAGGCAAGGAATAGGGAGAGAGTGCAGTTGAACACGTGGCTGCAAGGATGGTGTAGGAGGGAGGGCTTCAGGTATTTGGACAATTGGACTGCATTCTGGGGAAGGTGGAACCTGTACAAGCAGGACGGGTTGCACCTGAACCAGAAGGGCACCAATATCCTGGGGGGTAGGTTTGCTAGCTATCTTCGGGGGGATTTAAACTAATTTGGCAGGGGGATGGGATCTGGACTTGTAGTCCAGCAAGTAGGCTAGCTGTTTGTCAGGATGTCAAAGTGTGTGGGGAGGCTGTGAAGAAGGTAGCACTGACAGGGAATACTTGCGGACACAGAGATGGGTTCAAGTACGTATACTTCAACGCAAGGAGTATCAGAAATAAGGTCGGTGAACTTAAGGCATGGATCGGTACCTGGGACTACGATGTTGTGGCCGTCACGGAAACGTGGATAGAAGAGGGACAGGAATGGTTGTTGGAGGTTCCTGGTTACAGATGTTTCAGTAGGATTAGGGAGGGTGGTAAAAAAGGAGGGGGGGGGGGTGACGTTGCTAATTAGAAATGGTATAACAGCTGCAGAAAGGCAGTTCGAGGGGGATCTGCCTTTAGAGGTAGTATGGGCTGAAGTCAGAAATAGGAAAGGTGCAGTCACCTTGTTGGGTGTTTACTATAGGCCCCCCAATAGCAGCAGAGATGTGGAGAAACAGATTGGGAAACAGATTTTGGAAAGGTGCAGAAGCCACAGGGTAGTAGTCATGGGCGATTTCAACTTCCCAAATATTGATTGGAAGCTCTTTAGATCAAGTAGATTGGATGGGGCGGTGTTTGTGCAGTGTGTCCAGGAAGCTTTTCTAACACAGTATGTAGATTGTCCGACCAGAGGGGAGGCCATTTTGGATTTGGTACTCGGTAATGAACCGGGACAAGTGATGGGCTTGTTAGTGGGTGAACATTTTGGTGATGGTGACCACAATTCTGTGACTTTCACCTTGGTTATGGAGAGAGATAGGTGCGTGCAACAGGGTAGGTTTTACAATTGGGGGAAGGGTAATTACGATGCTGTAAGACAGGATCTGAGGAGCATAAGTTGGGAGCATAGGCTGTCGGGGAAGGATGTCGTGGAAATGTGGAACTTTTTCAAGGAACAGATACGACGTGTCCTTGATATGTATGTACCGGTCAGGCAGGAAAGAAATGGTCGTGTGAGGGAACCTTGGTTGACGAGGGAGGTTGAATGTCTTGTAAAGAGGAAGAAGGAGGCTTACATAAGGTTGAGGAAACAGGGTTCAGACAGAGCAGTGGAGGGATACAGGATAGCCAGAAGGGACCTGAAGAAAGGGATTAGGAGAGCCAAGAGAGGGCATGAAAAATCTCTGGCGGATAGGATCAAGGATAACCCCAAGGCATTTTATGCGTATGTGAGAAACATGAGAATGACGAGAACGAGGGTAGGTCCAATCAAGGACAGTAGTGGGAGACTGTGTATTGAGTCGGAAGAGATAGGAGAGATCTTGAATGAGTACTTTGCTTCAGTATTTACGAATGAGAGGAACCGTATTGTTGAAGAGGCGAGTGTGAAACGGACTGGTAAGCTAGAGGAGATACATGTTAGGAAGGAAGATGTGTTGGACATTTTGAACAACTTGAGGATAGACAAGACCCCTGGGCCTGATGGGATATATCCTAGGATTATGTGGGAAGCAAGAGAGGAAATTGCAGTACCGTTGGCAATGATCTTTTCATCTTCACTGTCAACAGGGGTGGTACCAGGGGACTGGAGAGTGGCGAATGTTGTGCCCCTGTTCAAAAAAGGGAATAGGGATAACCCCGGGAATTACAGGCCAGTTAGTCTTACTTCGGTGGTAGGTAAAGTAATGGAAAGGGTACTGAGGGATAGGATTTATGAGTATCTGGAAAGGCACTGCTTGATTAGCGACAGCCATCACGGATTTGTGAAGGGTAGGTCTTGCCTTACAAGTCTTATTGAATTCTTTGAGGAGGTGACCAAGCATGTGGATGAGGGTAGAGCAGTGGATGTAGTATACATGGATTTTAGTAAGGCATTTGATAAGGTTCCCCATGGTAGGCTTATGCGGAAAGTCAGGAGGCATGGGATAGAGGGAAATTTGGCCAATTGGATAGAAAACTGGCTAACCGGTCGAAGTCAGAGAATGGTGGTAGATGGTAAATATTCAGCCTGGAGCCCAGTTACAAGTGGAGTTCCGCAGGGATCAGTTCTGGGTCCTCTGCTGTTCGTAATTTTTATTAATGACTTGGATGAGGGAGTCGAAGGGTGGGTCAGTAAATTTGCAGATGATACGAAGATTGGTGGAGTTGTGGATAGTGAGGAGGGCTCTTGTCGGCTGCAAAGGGACTTGGATATGATGCAGAGCTGGGCTGAGGAGTGGCAGATGGAGTTCAACCCTGCCAAGTGTGAGGTTGTCCATTTTGGAAAGACAAATAAGAATGCGGAATACAGGGTTAACGGTAGGCTTCTTAGTGAGGTGGAGGAACAGAGGGATCTTGGGGTCTATGTTCATAGGTCTTTGAAAGTAGCCACTCAGGTGGATAGAGCTTGTAAGAAGGCCTATGGTGTATTAGCGTTCATTAGCAGAGGGATTGAATTCAAGAGTCGTGAAGTGATGTTGCAACTATACAGGACTTTGGTTAGGCCACATTTGGAGTACTGTGTGCAGTTCTGGTCGCCTCACTTTAGGAAAGATGTGGAAGCTTTGGAGAGGGTGCAGAGAAGATTTACCAGGATGTTGCTTGGAATGGAGAATAGGTCGTACGAGGATAGGTTGAGAGTGCTAGGCCTTTTCTCATTGCAACGGCGAAGGATGAGGGGTGACTTGATAGAGGTTTATAAGATGATCAGAGGAATAGATAGAGTAGACAGTCAGAAACTTTTTCCCCGGGTACAACAGAGTGTTACAAGGGGACATAAATTTAAGGTGAAGGGTGGAAGGTATAGGGGAGATGTCAGGGGTGGGTTCTTTACCCAGAGAGTGGTGGGGGCATGGAATGTGCTGCCTGTGGGAGTGGTAGAGTCAGAATCTTTGGTGACCTTTAAGCGGCAATTGGATAGGTACATGGATGGGTGCTTAAGCTAGGACAAATGTTCGGCACAACATCGTGGGCTGAAGGGCCTGTTCTGTGCTGTATTGTTCTATGTTCTATGTTCTAAGGTCGGGGTGAATGTGTTGATAAAGTTGATGAACTGCTCAACCTCCTCTTGGGAGCACGAGGTGGTACCGATGCAGTCATCAATGTAGTGGAGGAAAAGGTGGGGAATGGTGCCGGTGTAACTACGGAAGATGGACTGTTCTATGTAGCCGACAAAGAGACAGGCATAGCTGGGGCCCATACGGGTGCCCATGGCTATCCCTTTCGTCTGAAGGAAGTGGGAGGATTCAAAAGAGAAATTGTTGAGGATAAGGATCAGTTCATTCAAACGAATGAGTGTCAGTGGAAGGGTACTGGTGGGGTGTCGGGAGAGGAGGAAATGGAGGGCTTGGAACCCCTGGTCATGGCAGATGGAGGTGTAGAGGGATTGGATGTCCATGGTGAAGATGAGGCATTGGGGGCCGGGGAAACGGAAGTCTTGGAGGAGGTGGTGGACGTGGGTGGTGTCCCAAACATGTGGGGAGTTCCTGAACTAGAGGTGATAGGACAGTCTGGAGGAAGGTTGAGACAATGGTTCGGCTGGGGTAGTTAGGCTTGTGGATCTTGGGACGGAGATAGAATCGGGCGGTGCAGGATTCCTGAACTATGAGGTGCCTGATCTGCTGTTCATTTCCAGCACCACTCTAATCTTGACTCTAATCTCCAGCATTTGCAGTCCTCACTTTCGCCTAGGTTCTTTGATTAGTAAGGGGATCAAGGATTACAGAAGAAGGCTAGGGTGTGGAGTTGAGAAAAATATCAGCAATGATCACATGATGGAGCAGATTCGATGGGCCAAATGGCCTAATTCCACTCCTATATCTTATGGATATATGGAGAAGGTGGATAGATAACATTGAGGGAAAAAGGAATGAAGGAGAAAAGGAATGAAAACATGTACAATAGTCATATTGCTGCACTCTGCAAATGCAGCCCTTGTTGTTTTGTGGTTAATTGCAGCAGAAACTATTCAAATATCAAACTTTGATGAGCTGTAAAACAGTTCTGATGCTATAAAGTAGGACAGTGAAAACTCCCTGCTCATCTTTGAATACCAGCATAGGATCTTGGGTGCTACTTATCTGGTTTACATCCTATTCAAAATGTAGCATATATGACCCTGGTGCTCTTCTGCCACATTGCACTGGAGCAATCAGTCTCAATTATGTGCTCAAGTTGAATATAATCAAGGATGCAACCACTCAAATCCATTAATTTCAATGAAATCTACCCATTCCTGTCATGTTCCATTGAATGCATTCACATATGGACTGTTATCAACTTAAATTCCAGTTCTTTCGACACTTCTGTGAGAGAAACTTCTCTTTGTATTTCTCGTTTCTAACTTCTGCAAACAATTATTTAAGTCATTTTTCACTAAAGATTAGATCTCAAATGATTCAATCCTTATACCTCTTTTCTCATCTTGAAGCATTCTTTCCTTCTCTCACTTCATTTCTCTTCACTTACTTAAACAGTTTCAATAACTTGTTTTCTCATCCATTAATATGATGGTTATGATCCTAGACCATGAATCCAGAGAATTCAATTCAAATCTAATCAGGAGACTTTGTGAATTTGATTTTAGATTCAGTCATACAGTTTAGAAACAGCCCCTTTGGTCCACCATACCCATGCTAACCAACAAAGACCAAATTACATTAATCCCTTTTACCTATACTTAGTCCATAGCCTACTATGCCCTGGTATTTTAAGTGCTCATCCAGATACTTCTTAGATATTGTGAGAATACCTGTTTTAATCACCCTCTCAGACAGTTTTCCATTTATTTACCACCCTCTGGGTGATTTCTTTTTTCGCAAATCAAACTCAGTCCAATGAATCTCTCCTCGTGACTGAGACTTTTCATTCTAAGCAACATGCTGGTGAATGTCCTTTGTTTCCTCTCCAGGGCAACACATCCTTCTGATAGCATGGTGAACCAGAACGTCACATAGTATTCCATCTCTGACCTAACCAATATATTATAACGTTGTAACAAGACTTCTTTGTTCCTACAGTCTACACCCTGGCTGATGAAGTCAAGCATCCCGTATGCCTTCTTTACCACCCTGTATACCTGCGCTGTCACATTCAGGAATCTATGGACCAGTACACTTTGTTCCTCAGTATTCTTTAGAGAAGTATCACCTATTGTGTAAATCCTTCCTTTGTTAGAACTCCCAAAATGCATCACCTCACACTTGTCAGGATTAAATTCCATCTGCCATTGCTTTGCCCAATTAACCAGCTGATCAATATCAGACTGTATCTCAAAACCATCCTCCCCACTGTCAGTAGCAACGCCAAGTTTTGTGTCTTCTGCAAAGTTACTAATTATACCTTCTACATTCACATCCAAGTTTTTAATGTATATAACAAACAAAAAGTGTCCCAGCACCAATCACTGTGGTACACTGCTAGTCACAGGCTTCCAATCACAAAAATATCCCTCCACTATCACGTTTTCTACTTCCAAGCCAATTTTGAATCCAGGTTGCCAATTGCCTTGGATTTCATAGCTCCCACTTTATCATAGAATCCTTATAGTGTGAATTAATACTCACTTAGAAAAATGTAGATTTATTTGGAAGTGTTGCTTTACGGTAGGAGACAGAGGTTGATGGTGCAGGGTTGATTTTTGAACTGGAGGCCTATGACCAGTGGTGT
The DNA here is from genome assembly GCF_037043375.1 of Chiloscyllium plagiosum. NCBI lineage: Eukaryota > Metazoa > Chordata > Chondrichthyes > Orectolobiformes > Hemiscylliidae > Chiloscyllium > Chiloscyllium plagiosum. The sequence goes on from NW_028270148.1 coordinate 1,894,689, forward strand.
TCCACAGGGATCAGTACTGGGTCCATTTATATTTGTCATTTATAGAAATGTTTTGAACGAGAATATAGGAGGCATGTTTATTAAGCTTGAGGATGACACCAAAGTTTGTGGTACAGTGGACAGTGAAGATTACCTCAGATTACAAAGAGATCTTGATCAATTGGGTCAATGGACTGAAGACTGGCAGATAGAGTTTAATTTGGATAAATGTGAGGTATTGCATTGTGGTAAAACACAAGGGCAAGACTTACATAATTGATAGAGCCCTGGGTAGTGTTGTAGAATAGGGAGACCTAGGGATTCAGGTACATAAGTCTTTGAAATTTGCTTCACAGATAGACAGAGTGATTAAAAAGGCATTTAGCACCCTTGCCTTCGTTAGTCAGACCTTTGAGTTTAGGAGTTGGGACGTCATGTTCAGGTTACATGTGATGTTAGTGAGGCCTCTTCTGGAGTACTGTGTGCAGTTCTGGTTGTCCTGTTACAGGAAGAATGTTATTAAACTGGAGAGGGTTCAGAAAAAATTTTACCAGGATGTTGCCTGGAATAGAGAGTTTGAGTTATAAAAATAGGCTGGATAGGCAGACAACATAGAAGGTTGAGAGATGATTTTAGGTGGGAACTAGTTTAGTCTGGAAACATGGTGAGTGTGGACGAGCTGGACTGAAGAGTCTGTTTCTGTGCTTTATGACTCTATGTCAGGATGGATTTGTTAGGGGAAAATCGTATCTAACTATCTTTGAGTTTTATGAAAGAGAGGATAGATGAGGGTAATGCTGTTGATGCAATGTACATGGACCTTCAGAAGGCATTTGATATATGTAAGCTAATTTATAGATTATGGAATAAAAGGGTTAGTAGCAACATGAATACAAAATTTGCAATTGGAAACAGACAGCAATGATTAATTGGTATTTTTCAGTTTGGAAAGAAGTTTGTAGTGAAGTTTCCCAGGCATTGGTATTGGGAACCATACTTTTACTTATGATATAGATCTATATGTGAAGGGTAAAACCCACCCTTCCATCCTGGCCACACCCCCCTACAACCCACCCTCCCATCCTGGTACTGGTCAGGTCCACGCCCCCCTACAACCCACCCTCCCATCCTGGCACCTTCCCCTGCCACCGCAGGAACTGTAAAACCAGCGCCCACACCTCCTCCCTCACCTCTATCCAAGGCCCTAACGGAGCCTTCCACATCCATCAAAGTTTTACCTGCACATCCACTAATATCATTTATTGTATCCGTTGCTCCTGATGCGGTCTCCTCTACATTGGGGAGACTGGGCGCCTTCTAGCAGAGCGCTTTAGGGAACATCTCCAGGACACCCGCACCAATCAACCACACCGCCCCGTGGCCCAACATTTCAACTCCCCCTCCCACTCTGCTGAGGACATGGAGGTCCTGGGCCTCCTTCACCGCCGCTCCCTCACCACCAGACGCCTGGAGGAAGTACGCCTCATCTTCCGCCTCGGAACACTTCAGCCCCAGGGCATCAATGTGGACTTCAACAGTTTCCTCATTTCCCCTTCCCCCACCTCACCCTAGTTCCAAACTTTCAGCTCAGCACTGTCCCCATGACTTGTCCGGACTTGTCCTACCTGCCTATCTCCTTTTCCACCTATTCACTCCACCCTCTCCTCCCTGACCTATCACCTTCATCCCCTCCCCCACTCACCTATTGTACTCTATGCTACTTTTTCCCCACCCCCACCCTCCTCTAGCTTATCTCTCCACGCTTCAGGCTCTATGCCTTTATTCCTGATGAAGGGCTTTTGCCCGAAACGCCGATTTCACTGCTGCCTGAACTGCTGTGCTCTTCCAGCACCACTAATCCAGAATCCTATATGTGAAGGGGGCAATTTTAAAGTTTGCAGATAATATAAAACTTAGCAGAAGTTTTAATTGTGGGGAGGATAGTTCAAGAACCTCAAAATGACATTGACTTGTTGGTGGAGTGGGTAGATAGATGGTAGATGATGTCCAATATGGAGAAGTGAGGGAATGTACTTTGGCACAAAGAACATGGAGAGACAGTATACAAAGTATTCCAAAGGGTGTGCAGGGGCAGGCAGGTCTGGGTGTATAGGTATACAAGTCATAGAGTATAGAGTCAGAGAGATGTACAGCATGGAAACAGCTATTAAAGGTGGCAAGATGGGTAGAGACAGCTACTAACAAAGCATACAGAATCTTAGTTTCATAAATAGGGACATAGAATTCAAGAGCAGCTAAGTTGTGATGAACTTATGTAAGACACTAGTTAGGCTGTTCTGAGGAAGGGTCACCAGAGCTGAAACATTAACTCTGATTTCTCTTCACAGCTGCTGCCAGATCTGCTGAGCTTTTCTAGCAATGTTTGTTTTTGTTACGGGTTAGGCCTCAGCTGAAATGTAGTATACTGGGTACTACATGATTGAAAGGATGTGAAATGCATTAGAGTGAGTACAGAAGACCCCTCTGATAACAGTTCTAGGATTGAGATGCTTTAGTTATGAGCAAACATTAGAGAAGTGGGATTGTTTTCCTGGAACAGGAGAATGCTAAGATGAGATGTGACAGAAATTAACAGAATCGTGAAGGGTATGGACAAAGGGGAAAGGGAGAAACTGTTTTTGCTCCTAACTGGTCAAGAACCAAAGGGCACACTTTTAAAGTGATTTGCACTCTTTCACACAATGAATGGTTAGGTTCTGAATATATTTCCCGAAAGTGCATGGAGACAAATTCAATCGGAGCACTCAAGAGACACTAGATGTTTATTTAAAAAGTCTAAATGGTTCTCTAATGTGCTTCAGGGAAAGAAATCTCACCCAGCCAGGCATATATCCACACCAATACCATTGATTTTTAATATCTAAATGAGCCTAGGACAACTGTCAATTCTAACAAACTGCTATCCAATAAAATGACACACCACCAGATTCTCAGGACAATTGATAATGGCCAATAAATTTGCTTTGCTAATAAATATGAACGTATGATTATTTTTATCAAGTGAGGGAATAAAGAACTAAGGTTTAGCATGACTTACCTTATGGTTATCTCAAATATTTGATTCAGTTTACTCTGCAAAATGGTTGCCTAAAATTAAAAGATTGAGAAGCACAAGTTAATAGATAAAACTCTGGACAGCAATAATACATAAATGGAACTATCACAAATTCAGATCAAAACCCTACCTCATCATTCCCCATATATGATTCCAAAATACAAAGACAGGAGAGGAGGGAGAGAGAAAGAGAGGGGGAGAGAGAGAGAGAGAGAGAGAGACATAACGAGAGAGAGAGAAAGAGAAAGAGAGAGAGAGGGAGAAAGAGAGAGAGAGAGAGATGAGTAGTCATGAATGGGAACAAATGTGACTGAGGGATGATCTGAAAGAGATTTATAAAATCATGAGGGACATGGATTGGGTAAATAGAGAAGGACTTTTCCCAGCAGTGGGGAATTCAAAACTAAAAAGCATATGGTTAAAGTGAGAGGGTTTAGTTTAAAAAGGGATCTAAGAGATGATTTTTTTCACACAAAGGGTGGTGCATGTATAGAATGAGTTGCTAGAGGAAGTGGTGGAGGCTGAGACAATTACAATAATTAAGAGGCATTTGAATGGGTATATGAATAGAAAGGTTTAGAATGATATAGGTCAAATGTTGACAAATGGGACTAGATTATTCAGGATATTTGGTTGGCATAGACCAGTTAGACTGAGGGGTGTTTTTCCATAGAAAAGAACAAAGAACAATATAGCACAGTCACAAGCCCTTCGGCTCCCTCAAGCCCAAATCGACAAATTTTGCCCTTCCATACTGAAACTGTCTTCACTTACAGGATCCATATCCCTATATTTCCTTCCTATTCATATATTCGTCCAAGTGCTTTTTGTGCTCTATATCTATATGACTCTATAAGAGAGGAGCAGTCAGAATTGGGGAGTAGAACAGAGAGAGAGAGAGAGAGAGAGAGGTGCAGTCTGAAAAGGAGGCATGTGACAAAGAAAGAGGAACAGTCAAGAAATGGGGGAGTGAAACCCAGAGACTGGGGTAAATGAAGGACTGTTCCGATTAGTGGCTGAATGGGATACTTGGGAATGGAAAACTCTGATTTTTATGATTATCCTGGCATTTTCAAGGCAAAACTAGCAAAGTTAATAAACAGGAGTGGATGTGAATTACTTAGCCTTTCAGAAGGCTTTTGATAAGGTACCACAGAAGAAATGAGCATGTAAAATTAAAGTGCATGGGATTGGGGTTAGTGCAGTGATAGGGATAGCAAACTATTTGTCTGACAGGAAACAAAAAGTAGGAATACAGGATCTTTTTCTCAATGGCAGGTAGTGACTTAGTTGGGTACTGCAGGGATGGGTGCTTGGACCCCATCTTCACAATATATTGTTATGAAGTTGAAGGCGTGTACTGGGTCTTTAAGGGAGAGACAATGCTGTTCTGAACTGAGAGATTACAATTACCTGTAGATATGACTAGATGGCATTCTCAGAGTGTACTGGAAACTTGAAACTATATAACACTTGGCTGTGAAATGGATACTTGAGTTTTGGTTGCTGTTTTGAGAACAATTTGAATTTAACCAATCAGTTTAAATTATGCCCCAGGATACTAAAACCCAATCGAGATTGAATTAATTGTTTTGCCAACATCGAACCAATGAGACAATCCAATGTTGGGGGAAATAAGAATATGGACAATTTGAAAATTGGCCAGAGAGCAACTGTCGTAGAGAGAGAAACTCATGGAGAGCTAATTACCATCTAACATCTTGCTCTCAAACAAATTAAAAAACACTCTCTATCAAAGGTACCTTTTCATATGAAACACACACATTAAAAAGAAAGAAGATGATCCAGAGAGATCAGCAGCCGGAAGAGTGAAAACACAGAAGACAGAGACTGTGTGGTTTTGAAATTAAGTTGATGTAATTTTAATAAGTGACTTATTGGAACAGCATATTGTTATAAAGTTGGAGGCAGATAGTAAGCAGTTAAGAGAAAGGGTGGCTTAGATCTGTGAATATTTTTTGTTTAATATTCACTTTTAGAGTAAGAAAATAAATTTATGTTATTTTCTTTAAATAGTGGAATTTGAGAGTTCTCTGTCCCTCATATTTTAACAGATCACGAGGCAAGGCAGCTTTTCTTGGTGTTTGGTTTAACTAATAGAGGGGTTCACCTCCGTGTTGTAAAAATATGTTCATGATTTAGATGAGTGAACTAAATGTAATGTTTCCATGTTTACAGATAACACAATGCTGGTTGGAGGTTAAACGCTAAGGAAGAGCAGGGATTTCATAGAAACTGTGATCCTGCTAATGACAAAACAGGTTTGAGGGGCCAAATGGCCTACTTCAGTGCCTATTTCTTATGTTTTTAACATGTTTTAAGATTCTACCAGGAGTAGAAAAGTAAAGGTAGGAAGGATGTTCCTGATGACTGGGGAGTCCAGATGACTGGTCACAGTCAAAGGATATGGAATAGACCATTGAGAACAGATATAAGCAGAAATTTCTTAACCTAGTGAATGGTGAGGCTGTGGAATTCCCTGCCACAAAAAGCAATTGAGACCAAACATTGAATGTTTTCAAGAAGGGGTTTGATGTAGGTTTTAGGGCTAAAGGGATCAAAGGACATGAACCAAAGCAAGAATTGAGATGGATGATCAGCCGTGGTGAAGCAGGCTCCAAAGGCTTAATCGGCTATTCCTGCTCCTATTTTCTATCTTTCTGTGCGCTACTGTAAAGCTTTTGATTGTGAGTGGAACATTTTATTCTTAGTTTTCATGTAATGATAATCATTCTTACATTAGTTCTTGATGGACACAAAGTTCTCTCTATTGTGACTTCTCCTTCTTACCTTCCTCAATTTTCTCTTCTCTCCACCTCAATTTCCCCCTCTTCTCCCTACTTCAACTGCCCTCTTTGTGTGATCCTTCTTACACATTGTTATTTTTCCTTCCTCTCCTGCTCAGTAGTTTTTGAAATGTATTACATAATGGCAATGAGCTCGAGCAAAAACACGTAACATCAGGGGACCCTTGCCTTTGGAATGGAAATACAATCATGTTTGTACAAATCATAAGATCACAAGACCATATGACATAGGAGTGGAAATAAGGTCATTCGGCCCATCAAGTCAATTCGCCATTCAATCATGGCTGATGGGAATTTCAACGCCACTTACCCACACTCTCCCCATATCCCTTAATTCCTTGCGAGATTAAGAATTTATCAATCTCTGCTGTGAAGACATTTAACGTCATGTGATCAGGCATCTTGTGGTTAGATGCCATGTGACAAGAATGTTTTGTGATCAAACCTCCCAAATGAATGTAACCAGCGTTTAAAACTTGAATGGGATCAGAAAGATCAGAATTGTAATGATTATGGGGATGAGAACGAAGATGAAACTAGCAATGGGGATTTTAAGATGATTGTTGAGATGGTGATAGTGATATATATGTGATAAAAATGGGGACAGAGGTGCCTAAATATTTACATGAAGCAGATTTGTAGAGTTCACTAATACAAAAGCAAAATACTGCAGATGTTAGAGATCTGAAACATAACCAAACATCCTGAAAATACGTGTAAGACCATAAGGTATAGGAGCAGAATTAGGCTATTTGTCCTTTCAAGTTGCTCAGATATGTTTCTCAATCCCATCCTCCTGCCTGCTCCCTGTGACCCTTGATCCCCTTACCAATCAAGAACCCATCTAGCTCTGTTTTAAATACACTCACAGACTTAGCCTTCACAGCCTTCTGCGGCAATGAGGTCCACAGACTAAGCACCCTCAGGCCGTAGCTGTGAATGTGTCAGGACTGTCACCATTCATCAGACCTAGGTCAATATATCCTTCCCAAAGTGTGTCATCTGAAACTGAACCCAATATTAGACATGCAAATTGGAGAAATGTAGTGTGCATGGACATTAAGGAAGCCTTTCAAAAGATAAAATATAAATGATTACTAGAAATGGTTGTGTGGAAACAATGGAAGTAAACATGATTTAAAAATAGGTAGAAGGAAGAAAATGGTAGTTGGAGTTAAGGAAAGCTTCTGCATGAGTAATGTTGTATAGGATGCTGTTCTGAGGCCACTTGTCCTCAAGTTGTGATCAATGAAAAGAAACATTGTTCACATGTCAAGATGATATTGAAATCTGAGGTCTTGATAATTCTTTAAAAGACTAAAGGATGTTACAAAGGGGTACTGATTAATTGGGGGAATAATTTCGATGTGTGAAGGAATACATTTTGTTTGAAAAAAAGCAGTAAAAATACTAAGAATGCAAACAGGCTTCGGCAGGGGAAAAGCAGAATGATTCAAAGTCCATGATTGCAGGATGTTAATCCCATAAAGTTAGATTCATCAGGCTGTAAAAAAATCTTACACAGCTCAGAACATAAAACCAGGATACAATGACATATCCTTAAAGAAAAACTTTAATAGATCTCAGTGAGAGTACTGTTTGGAACACTAAAGTGCACAATATATGAACAGTATTGCACTTTAGAGAGGATACAATGCAGAATCTCTAACAGGCTAACAGGCTTGAAGAAATACAAATATGAAGAATGTTTTTGATAATTGAAATTATTTTTATTAGAATGACGCAATGCCTATTACAGGGACATATGATCCAGCAGTTTAGAAAAATAGGGATTTCATAAAAACCATGAACAAAGAACAACAAAGAACAAAGAAAATTTACAGCCCAGGAACAGGCCCTTCGGCCCTTCAAGCCTGAGCCAGTCCAAATCTACTGTCTAAACCTGTTGGTCAATTCCTAAGCATTTGTATCCCTCTGATCCCCACCTACACATGCATCTGTCCAAACGCATCTTAAATGAATCTACCGTGCCTGCCTCTACCACCTCTGTTGGCAATGCGTTCCAAACGCCCACCACCCTTTGTGTGAAGAACATGCCGTGTGTATCCCCCTTAAACTTTCCACCTCTCACAGAGAGAACAGAGAAGATGGTAAAAGAGAAGGAGGTGTTGGTCAAGGATAGTATTACAGTTGCAGAAAGGATGTTTGGGGACTCATCAACTGAGATAGTATGGGCTGAAGTTAGAAACAGGAAAGGAGAGGTCACCCTGTTGGGAGTTTTCTATAGGCCTCCGAATAGTTCCAGAGATGTAGAGGAAAGGATAGCAAAGATGAATTTTGATAGGAGTGAGAGAGACAGGGTAGTTGTCATGGGGGACTTCAACTTTCCAAATATTGACTGGGAACACTATAGTACGAGTACTATAGATGGGTCAGTTTTTGTCCAGTGTGTGCAGGAGGGCTTTCTGACACAGTATGTAGACAGGGCAACAAGGGGCGAAGCCACATTAGATTTGGTACTGGGCAATGAGCCCAGCCAGGTGTTAGACTTGGAAGTAGGTGAGCACTTTGGTGATAGCGATCACAATTCTGTTATATTTACTTTAGTGATAGAAAGGAATAGGTGTATACCACCGGGCAAGAGTTACAGCTGGGGAAAAGGCAATTATGATGTGATTAGGCAAGATTTAGGAAGCATAGGATGGAGAAGGAAACTGCAGGGGATAGGCACATTAGAAATGTGGAGCTTATTCAAGGAAAAGCTACTGTGTGTCCTAGGTAAGTATGTACCTGTCAGGCAAGGAGGAAGCTGTAGAGCGCAGGAGCCGTGGTTTATGAAGGAAGTGGAATCTCTGGTCAAGAGGAAGAAGAAGGCTTATGTTAGGATGAGCTGTGAAGGCTCAGTTAGGGCGCTTGAGGGTTACAAGGTAGCTAGGAAAGACCTAAAGAGAGAGCTCAGAAGAGCCAGGAGGAGACATGAGAAGTTGTTGGTGGATAGGATCAGGGTAAACCCTAAGGCTTTCTACAGGTATTTAAGGAATAAAAGAACGATGAGAGTAAGATTAGGGCCAATCAAAGATAGTAGTGGGAAGTTGCGTGTGGAGTCAGAGGAGATAGGGGAAGCACTAAATGAATATCTTTCAACAGTATTCACTCTAAAAAATGACAATGTTGTCAAGGAGAATACTGAGATACAGGCTACTAGATAGGTGGGATTGAGGTTCACAAGGAGGAGGTATTAGAAATCCTGCAGAGTGTGAAAATAGATAAGTCCCCTGGTCCGGATGGGATTTATCCTAGGATTCTCTGGGAAGCCAGGGAGGAGATCTTTAAGTCGTCATTGTCTACAGGAATAGTGCCAGAAGACTGGAGGATAGCAAATGTGGTTCCCCTGGTCAAGAAGGGGAGTAGAGACAATCCTGGTAATTATAGACCAGTGAGCCTCACTTCAGTTGTTGGTAAAGTGTTGGTAAAGGTTATAAAAGATAGGATTTATAATCATCTGGAAAATAGTAATTTGATTAGAGATAGTCAGCAGGGTTTGTGAAGGGTAGGTCGTGTCTCACAAACCTTATTGAGTTCTTTGAGAAGGTGACCAAACAGGTAGATGAGAGTAAACTGGTTGATGTGGTGTATATGGATTTCAGCAAGGCGTTCGATAAGGTTCCCCACAGTAGGCTATTTTATAAAATACGAAGGAATGGGATTGTGGGAGATATAGCAGTTTAGATCAGTAATTGGCTTGCTGAACAAAAAGAGGGTGGTGGTTGATGGGAAATGTTCATCCTGGAGTCCAATTACCAATGGTGTACTGCAAGGGTCGGTGTTGGGTCCACTGCTGTTTGTCATTTTTATAAACGACCTGGATGAGGGCGTAGAAGGCTGGGTTAGTAAATTTGCAGACGACGCTAAGGTCAGTGGAGTGGTGGATAGTGAAGAAGGATGTTGTAGGTTACAGAGAGACATAGATAAGCTGCAGAGTTGGGCTGAGAGGTGGCAAACGGAGTTTAATGCGGACAAGTGTGAGGTGATTCACTTTGGTCGGAGTAACCGGAATATAAAGTACTGGGCTTGTGGTAAGATTCTTGGTAGTGTAGATGAGGAGAGAGATCTCGGTGTCCAGGAACACAGATCCTTGAAAGTTGCCACCGAGGTTGACAGGGTTGTTAAGAAGGCATACAGTGTTTTAGCTTTTATTAAGAGAGAGATCGAGTTCCGGAACCATGAGGCTATGCTACAGCTGTACAATACTCTTGTGTGGCTGCACATGGAGTGTTGTGTACAGTTCTGGTCACCGCATTAATAAGAAGGATGTGGAAGCTTTGGAAAGGGTGCAGAGGAGATTTACTAGGATGTTGCCTGGTAGGCCTACTAGGTCTTATGAGGAAAGGCTGAGGGACTTGAGGTTGTTTTCGTTGTAGAGAAGAAGGTTGAGAGGTGACTTAATAGAGACATATAAGATAATCAGAGGGTTAGATCGGGTGGGCAGGGAGAGCCTTTTTCCAAGAATAGTGATGGCGAGCACGAGGGGGGCATAGCTTTAAATTGAGGGGTGATAGATATAGAACAGATGTCAGAAGTAGTTTCTTTACTCAGAGAGTAGTAACGGTATGGAATGCATTGCCTGCAATGGTAGTAGATTCACCAACTTTAAGTACATTTAAGTCGTCATTGGACAGGCGTATGGACGTACATGGAATAGTGTACGTTAGATGGGTTTCAGATTGGAATGACAGGTCGGCGCAACATCGAGGGCCGAAGGGCTTGTACTGAGCTATAATGTTCTATGTTCACCTTGAAAGTATGACCTCTCGTTATTGAATCCTTCACTCTAGGAAAAAGCTTGTCTCTCTCCACCCTGTCTATACCCTTCATGATTTTGTAAACCTCAATCAGGTCCCCCCTCAATCTCCTTTTTACTGATGTAAAGAAACCTAACCTCCTCAACCCCTCTTCATAGCTAGCACCTTCCATACCAAGCAACATCCTCGTAAACCTTCTCTGCACACTCTACAAAGTGTCCACATCCTTTTGGTAATGTGGCGACCAGAACTGTACGCAGTATTCTAAATGTGGCCGAACCAATGTCTTGTACAATTTTAACATGACTTGCCAGCTCTTACACTCAATACCCCGTCCAATAAAGGCAAGCATACTATAGGCCTTCTTGACCACTCTATCCACCTGTGCAGCAACCCTGCACACCATGTGACTTCACTTTCTCCATTAGTCTACAATGGGGAAACTTATCAAATGCCTTACTAAAGTCCATGTATATGACATCAACAGCCTTGGAACCATGGAAATATTTTAAGGATAGGACCATTGATAAAAGATTAAATGTCAAAGGTTTAGTACTAAGAAGTTTTTATGAAGAGTTGTGGAGTTGTGGGTTTCATTTCCAGGGTTATGTTTGAGAAAGAAATAATATCAATATTTGAAACAAAATCAAAGAGGTTTGGAGGAATATGGGGTTGAAGAGATGTGGAAATATGGTGTGTAAATATACTTTGAATTTTTGTTCATGTGACGGATAATGGTTGAGATGGACAAATTAGGCTGAACTGTTGGTTTTTATCTTGATACTCTTATGCCTTTTTTGTATCCCAGTTAAGTTGCCCCAGCAATTTCTTGCTTCTGTCCCAATTGTCTTCTTCCACCACTCAGTTTGACCATTCTTTCTCCTTTCAGTAATCTTTCGTTGGCTAACTACCTGAGCCCCAAATGATCAATTGATTGATTGATTTATTGTCGCATGTAGTGATGTACAGTGAAAAGCTTTGTTTGTGAGCAGTACAGGCAGATTATAGTAAGCAAGGACATACAGACCAGAGGCTGCTTGGACAGAGTAGGCATACAGGTTACACTGCATTGGAGGTGCACAAAACACGATCAACGTTAAAATGATGAATAAATTTGGCCATTTACCTCAGCCCCACAACTACATTATGTCATTCTATGCAAACTAGCCTGCATGTACGATCATGGACTTTCTTGTCATGGAACCATAAGATAAGAAAGACGTTAGTGCTTGTCTCTGCACACATTCTTACAAACTACATGACCTTACCCTTGCTCCACAATGAGCTGCTATCTCTTCAAATGGAGCTTTCTGAAACTTTTCCACCACTTGTCGTCGTCTCTCTCTCTCTTGCTCTTCCATGGCACCACCATCTACTGACCAATAAAGAAAACTAATCAGAGCAGCCAGTAACATTCACTCCCAGGTCTTGCTGCTGTTGAGCAATTGAAAATACTAGAAGCATGACCCTCTCAATTAGATACATTCACAAAGGAAAGGCCATATTCTACTCATCCCTTTTGTAGATTTCCGATGGCTTTCATAATTCAGAACAGAATTAGAGGCTGAGATGTTCTGAGATGTTCAGACAGTGGATCGAAACAGGATTGCGTGTTTTAGGAAAGTATTGAATTATTTTGACACCAGCCCAAATTTTCTGTTAACAAAGATGACAAGATATGCAAACAATTTAGTTGATACTTATATAAAAGTAGGCAATGATATGGCAATGATGCATTCTCCATCATTTCTGCTCAGTTCCAATGACTCATGGTCACAAAACGACATCAGTAACTACTCACAAGGCAGTAATCAGCTGAAAGGAAAAAAGAACACAGTACTGAGGACAACAAAAACAGAAGTTGCTGGAAAAATTCAGCAGGTCTGCAGCATCTGTGAAGAGAAATCAGAGTTAACGATCCTCAAAACTGAAAGAGCTGGGAATGCTGTAAATCAGGAACAAAAAAAGATGTTGCCAGAAAAGCTCAGCAGATCTGGCAGCATTCGTAAAGAGAAATCAGTGTTAATGTTTTGGGTGTGGTGACATAAGAACATAAGAACTAGGACAGGAGTAGGCCATCTGGCACTTTGAACCTGCTCCACCAATTGTGGTCTCAGCTCCACTTACCCACCCTCTCACCATAACCCTTAATTCCTTTACTGTGCAAACATTATCTATCTTAGCTTTCAGAATATTTACTGACAAAGCCTAAACCACTTCACTGGGCATGGAATTGCATAGATTCACAACCCTCTGGGTGAAGAATGTTCTTCTCAATTCAGTCCTAAATCTGCTCCTCCTAATTTTGAGGCTATGCCCTCTTGTCCTAGTTTCACCCACCAGTGTAAATTTTCTCTCCATCTCTATCTTATCTGTTCCCTTCATAATTGTATATGTTTCTATAAGATCCCCTTTCAATCTTCTAAATTCCATGAATATAATCCCAGTCTCCTCAGTCTCTCCTCATAAGACAACCCCTCAACTCTGGAGAAAGTGAGGACTTCAAATGCTAGAGAGCATAATCAAAAAGTGTGGTGCTGGAAGAGCACAGCCAGTCAGGCAGCATTCAAGGATCAGGAGAGTTGATGTTTCGAGCATGAGCTCTTCATCAGGAATGAAGAGTTTATGCTCGAAACGTCAACTCTCCTGCTCCTCAGATGCTGCCTGACTGGCTGTGCTTTTCCAGCACCACACATTTTGACCCTCAATGATGAAATTAACCTAGTGAACCTCCTTTGCACCCCCTCTAGTTTCAAGTAAAGAGACCAAAGCTGCACGCAGTACTCCAGCTGTAGCCTCACCAGCACTCAATACAACTGCAACATACTCTCTCTTAATCCCTTTAGCAATGAAGGAAAAAATTCCATTTGCCTTCTTAATTACCTGTTGCACCTGCAAACCAACCTTCTTGAATCATGCACAAGGACACCCAGGTCCCTCTGCACAACAGTATGCTGCAATTTCTTGCCGTTCAAGTAACAGGTCTTTTTAACTGTTATTCCTACCAAAATGGATGACTTCACATTTATTAACATTGTACTGTAACTGTCAGACCTTTGCCAACTCATTTAAACAATCTATGTCCCTTTGCAAAGTTTCACAGTCCTCTGAACATTTTGCCCTACCACTCATTTTAGTGTCATCCGTAAACTTTGACACACTACATGTGGTCCCCAACTCCAAATCATCGATGAAACTTGAGAACAATTTCAGTCCCAACACTGATCCCTGAGGCAGACCACTGTTCACTAATTGCCAACCAGAATTGCATCCATTTATTCCTTCGCTGCTTCCTGTTGGTTAACCAATCCTCTATCCATGCTAATACATTGCCCATAATGCCATGCATCTTTATCTTATGCAGCAGCTTTTTGTGCGGCAGCTTGTTGGATGCCTTTTGGAAATCTAGGTACACCACATCTACCGGGTCCCCATTGTCCACCGTGTTCATAATGTCTTCATAGAATTCCAAAAGATTAATTAAGCCTGACCTGTCCTTCATGAACCCATGCTGTGTCTGCCTAATAGACAATTTCTATTGAGATGCCTTGATAATAGACTCAAGCATTTTCCCCATTACAGAAGTTAAGATAACCTGTCTATAATTCCCCATCTTTTGTATACCTTCCTTTTTAAACAGTGGCATCTCATTTGCTGTTTTTCAATCTGCTGGAACTGCCATGAGTCCAGTGAATTTTGGAAAATTACCACAAGTGCATTTGCTATTTCTCCCACCATTTTCTTCTGGTACTCTGGGATGCAGTCCATCAAGACTAAGTGACTTGTCTATCCTTAGCTCCATTAGCTTGCCCAACACTACCTCTTTCGTGATAATGATTGTTTCCAGGCCCTCAACTATCTTTGTTCATTGTCAATTACTGGCATGTTATAGTGTCCTCCACTGTGAAGACTGACACAAAGTACCTGCTCAATGGCTCAGCCATTTCCTGACTAACATCATGACTAAATGCCACATCTCATCCTCGAAAGGACCAATGTTTACTTTATTCACAATGTTTTGTTTGATATATTTATAGACACTTTTGCTATCTGTCTTTATATTCTAAGCTAGTTTCTTCTCATAATTTGTCTTATATCTTTCTCTATAGCTATTTCTGTGGCTTTCTGTTGACCTTTAAAGCTTTCCCAATCTTCTAGTTTCCTACTGGTCTTGCCCACTTTGTAAGCCTTCTCTTTCAATTTGATAGCCTCCCTTATTTCCTTAGATCTCCATGGCAGATTACCCCTTTTCCTGCAGTCCTTCCTTTTCACTGGTGTATATCTTTGCTGACACTTCCTTATATCTCAAAAACAGGAGTTGCTGGACAAACTGTGTTCTGAGGAAGGGTCACCAGACCCAAACGTTAATGCTTATTTCTCTGCAGATGCTGCCAGACCTGCTCAGCTTTTCCAGCAAATTATGCTTTTGCTTCTGACTTACAGCATTCGCAGTTATTTTGGTTTTGATAGTAGAGGTTGTTGGATAACTGAAATAAAAGTGCTGGAGAAACTCAGCAGGTCACACAACATTTGTGGAGAGAAAAGTATAATTAACAATTAGAGACTGACATGACTCTGAAACGCAATCATATTTGAATTGAGGTGTTAACTCTGTTTCTCTCCTTACAGATATTGTAAGAGCTTCTGAGTTCTTCAGCACTTCCTACTTTTGTATCAGCTGAAAGGGCTGAGCGATGCTTTTTCAACTGTTTCAAACATCCATTATTCACAGATTCTTTTCAGGTTGTCTCTAAGCAATATCAAACCTTGAAAGCAAACTATCCTGCAGGTCCTACATGTATAGCTGGTGACTGTTCAAATCACTGTTGTCATTAAGTTATTTTATTAGATTAGATTAGATTTGATTCCCGACAGTGTGGAAACAGGCCCTTCGGCCCAACAAGTCCACACCGACCCTCCGAAGAGTAACCCACCCTCCTCTATCTCACGGTTTGACAGAGGAAACCCTGAAACATCAGCCAAACGACTGGGTACAGATGCTTTAAGATGCTTTATTCACCTGGAAATTTCACGAGCCTCCCCATGAGGAATAAAATGGCAGCATCTCATTCTTTTAGTGAATGGCATGGTTTCCTGAGTCACGGGCCTTGCATGAATGGCCAGGGAGAGATGAGCAGTAAAAGGCTGTACTTTTTCAATGCACTACTCAGCAGTAACTAACAGCACAGTGCCATGAAATTGAAGTCTCATTCACAAAGGAGATACCTTCAAGCCTTAATTTTGGAGTCACAGAGGGACATAGCTGGGTAGATCATCAGAGGTCAAGGTTTTATCTGCTGAACGCCACATTACAAACTTACCTCGTGAGATCAGCGGCCTCCATTTTTGCAGCAGCAGCAGGAGTGGTGACAGCGAGAATTGGGGCTGCTGAGAAGGTAAATTAATCCTTTAAAAACTTACCTTGTGAGTCAGCGGCCTCCATTTTTACAGCAGCAGTGGGAGCGGTGAGGACCAGGGGGCTGCCGGAAGGGTAAATTAATCCTTTAGTAACTTATCTCATGAATAGTTGCAGCACATGCTGAACTGGAGCAGACACGGGAAGGCTGAGTAAGTGAGGTAATATATTTAGGCGATTGCTTTACCCGGAACACTACTCAGGTAGTGTCTGTCATCCATCCTCCTCCTCTAATAAAAAAAAAGGTTCTGTGTACTGATTTGATAAGGTTACTCGCTTTTTCAACAGTGTCTTTGGGAATTCAGAACAGTGGAAATGGATGTTAGGGCAGTTACATGCTCCTCCTGTAAGATGTGGGAGGTAAGGTTCAGCACTAGTTCCCCACTGACTTGGTCTGCAGGAAGTGCACCCAGCTCTATCTCCTCAGAAACCGCATTAGGGACCTGGAGCTGGAGTGATTCTTGGATCATTCGGGAGGCTGACTGCTTCTATACAAGTGTTAATTATTCGAATTTGCAGTAATGGAAATGATCTTCCTTCTCAGAAAGAATGATCACAACCAATTACTGCAGCAATGGACTTCCGTGTAGCTGTTGAAACTGACAATGACTCTGTAATGTTTTCTGTAAACAAACCATGCTATACAAACAAAGACTGGATACTAGAATATTATACTATGAAATGTATAAAATATCATGACATGTGCTCCGAGGGGGAGAGAAGGCTCACAGCTGACAGCTGTGCTGCTGGACGTTTCTCTCTCTCCCTGGAGCTCCGGTTTCTTTGTCCAATAAACTCTGTTGTTGATTCCCAATTCTGATTCTGAACTGGTGATTTTCCCCACAACAATTGGTGCTGCGAGCAGGGTGTCCTATTCTGGGGTGTTCTGGTCAAAATCCCCGATTGGGGAATCGGGGTAAAAGACACTTTGAATCTGCAAACAGGAAGAACCTGGCCAGGCCAAAAACATAGTTTAAAGGGTACACCATTGTAACGAGTAACTTGTGCAATAGTACTGGCTTGTGTAGAAGTGTATGCCTGTGGCTGTAAGTGGGAAAGTGTACTAACTGGTGTGATGACCAGCTACTTGTGCTGACACAACCAGAGGACAAGGTAGTGCCTGCCTCAAAGCCCCTGCCCTAACCAGTTGTTAAGAGGGGTGGCCCCCCACCCATATGATGATTGGGAATTGAAATGGGAATTGAGGCGCTAAGGGCACTAGGAGTTCTGAAACACAAATGGCAAAGTCGGGTAACGTTGGACTCTGTAGGAGCGAGCAACGCAGAGTCCAGTTAGAACCTGGTTGAAGGTTGGGTGCTGTCTGTTATTGTGTTTTAAGTTGAAGTGGTGAAGAAAAGGAGCTGACCACTCTGACCAAGAGTCAAACCCCAGTGGAGTAGCACGTTACCGAAGTAGGAAGTGTGGGACACTGTGAGTAACCGTGGTACCCTGTCAGTCGTAGTAGAACGACAGAGCTTGAATAGTGGCGGTGGCTGCGAGGGTTAAATGTCCCCCAATTAGAGAGCACACAAGGCTAGAGGTAGGTTTCTGGGCCTATTGGGCGGTGTTGGAACTGTAGAGGTGGCCAGGAGGATAAATGAGTCCCGGTAGACAGCTCACCCTATTGAACCAACATTCCCAGCTGACTGGTAGGTACCGCCGAGTAGTGGTGGCCGGGAGGGTAGGGAAGTCCCACCGGTAGAGCGCACATCTTGCTCGGAGGCTGCTACAGCTGAACAGACGGTACTGGGACGGTATTAGTGGCCAGGGGGTAGAGAAGTCCCATTGGTTAAGGACACTTTACTGTTGGTGGTATCCAGGGGTACACAATCTATGAGATGGCAGATCAGGATTTTAAAGGGGATACTGCAAGTTTCCCTTATTGAGAAATACAAGACAGACAGAATCGCACTGACAGAGCAGATAAAGAAAGCGGGTTGGGACCCATCCCAGAAATTAGCACAGCAGCGGAATTGATTTGACAAAGTAAAACGAAATAAAACTCAAAGGATTGGGCTAATGTTAGTGTACCAATTAGCAGGCCTAATTAAACAAGTAGGTGCCTCCACTAGCAGGTGGAGAAAAGACCAAGAACGAATTGAGGAGCTGGAGGATAGGATAAAGGAGCTAGAGCAAAGATTAGAAAAAATACAGGAGGGAAGGGAGACTGACTCTCTCCCCTCCTACAAAACTGTACAGCAGAGACCAACTGCTCCATCAGCAGAGCAGAGGTGCAAGAATATAATCTAGCTCCAGTCACTAGAGGGGGGAACAGAGTTGCAGCCAAAAGCAAACTATAAACCCTTTACCCTAGGAGAAAGGCAACAGATCATGACCTCCCTGGGCAAAATACAGCCCCAAAGTACAAACACGAGGTTCTGGGAAGAGCTAGACAGTATATGGGTAGGGCACAAACTCACCATTAGGTAGATGGCAGGCCCAAAGCCACAGCAGCCCGAGAATATAGGGGGGAACGGTGGCTACATGCTGTTGCCCTTACAGCTGAGATAGATGCTCAGCAGCTCCCCCACACCCATTTTAACGAATAGATCCAGCGGGTATTAGGAAATACTCCCAAGAACTGGAGCAAAATCATGACCACGAAACATGGTCATGGTCCTTTAAAGGGAAAGGAGCCTCTGAGTATGGGGAACGATTACTTAGGACAAGCAAACCCAGATTGGGCATTCATTCAGGCTTTTAGAGACAGGCTCTCTAGCACCCATCAATCCATCCTCAAAATGGGAGTGATAATGTCCCAAAATTATGATGACCTGGTAGAGTGGGCTAGCAGGGTGCAGGAGGCAGAAGCTCCCGCAATAAAAACAAAACCTGACAGAGTAGCCTCTCAGAACAGATGCAAAGGCAGAACCAAATTATCCTGCCACAACTGTGGCTCACAAGGACACTTTGTCAGAGACCATACAGCCCCACAGGACAAGGAACAGTGTAAATTACTGCAGCCATGTAATAGAGCAGGTCATACAGAGGCACTGTGCTGGGGAAAGCATGGGGGAACCCCCAAACAACACCTGGAACACCACGGAACCACGGGACCCCCCGAGTTCTGCAGAGCTGACAACCAGCTGCCTCCGGTTGTAAGGGCAAGGGAGAGGGGAGAGTTTACGTCCCGCAGTAGTTGGAGGTAGAAAGTGTAAGATGTTGGTAGACACAGGAGTGGCCGTATCTATCACCAACTTACCCTTACTACATATCAATAAAATGATCCACCTTACCGGGGTAGGAGGGGATAAGACACCCACTTACTTAAGTGAGACCACCCTCATGAAAATCAATAACATATACATACCTGAGATTTTATGTGTGTGCAAAAATAATGAAAGCACCATAATGGGTACTGATCTCATAAAGGAATACAAAGTCTTGACTGACTGTGCAAAAGGAAAATTGATCTGGCCAAATCAGGATGGTTGAAAGACCGAGATTGGGAAACTCACAAGTCACTTCGAGACTATTAAAGTAGCTACAGCCACCAGTAGGGACTGGAACCATGAAAAGGTGGGATTCAGAGCTATCTGTGCCTCCGTTCCCAAGGCATGGGCAGAGACAATACTAGACACAGGCTTAGTCAAGGTAGACCCTATAATGGTGCCCGGACCGCAGCATAAACCCCACCGGCAGTACCCAATCAAGCCTAAGCAGAGAAAGCAGTAATGGAGATTGTTAAAGGACTAGTAAAACAGGGAATCCTGAGAGAAACCACAGGTACAACCAATTCCCCAACATGACCAGTAATAAAGCCCGATGGGAGCTAAAGACTCACAATTTTGTATACGGGGCTAAACAAGGTCACACCTAAATTGCATCCCATTGTAGCAGACCCCTCAACAATTCAAAACGGATTGGTCCCCAAGTACAAAATTTTCACAGTATTAGACATAACCAATGGATTCTGGTCCATCCCACTATACTCTGGATCCCAGATAAATTTGCCTTCACAGTAAGGACTGGCAGTACATGTGGACTTGCCTGCCACAGGGCTTCCACAACAGCCCCACTAGTTTTCACCGAGTGATGAGCGACAACCTCGACAAAATAGATTTCCCAGAAGAGAGCACTGCCCTACAATACGTGGACGATATCCTGATTTACCAGAAGGGAGCACTGCCCTGCAATATGTGGACAATATCCTGATTTACCAGAAGGGAGCACTGCCCTGCAATACGTGGACAATATCCTGATTTACCAGAAGGGAGCACTGCCCTACAATACGTGGACGATATCCTGATTTACCAGAAGGGAGCACTGCCCTGCAATATGTGGACAATATCCTGATTTACCAGAAGAGAGCACTGCCCTACAATACGTGGACAATATCCTGATTTACCAGAAGGGAGCACTCTGCCCTACAATACGTGGACAATATCCTGATTTACCAGAAGGGAGCACTGCCCTGCAATATGTGGACAATATCCTGATTTACCAGAAGAGAGCACTGCCCTACAATACGTGGACAATATCCTGATTTACCAGAAGGGAGCACTCTGCCCTACAATACGTGGACAATATCCTGATTTACCAGAAGGGAGCACTCTGCCCTACAATACGTGGACAATATCCTGATTTACCAGAAGGGAGCACTGCCCTGCAATATGTGGACAATATCCTGATTTACCAGAAGGGAGCACTGCCCTACAATACGTGGACGATATCCTGATTTACCAGAAGGGAGCACTGCCCTACAATACGTGGACAATATCCTGATTTCCCAGAAGGGAGCACTGCCCTACAATACGTGGACAATATCCTGATTTACCAGAAGAGAGCACTGCCCTACAATACGTGGACAATATCCTGATTTACCAGAAGGGAGCACTGCCCTACAATACGTGGACGATATCCTGATTTACCAGAAGGGAGCACTCTGCCCTACAATACGTGGACAATATCCTGATTTACCAGAAGGGAGCACTGCCCTGCAATATGTGGACAATATCCTGATTTACCAGAAGAGAGCACTGCCCTACAATACGTGGACAATATCCTGATTTACCAGAAGGGAGCACTCTGCCCTACAATACGTGGACAATATCCTGATTTACCAGAAGGGAGCACTCTGCCCTACAATACGTGGACAATATCCTGATTTACCAGAAGGGAGCACTGCCCTGCAATATGTGGACAATATCCTGATTTACCAGAAGGGAGCACTGCCCTACAATACGTGGACGATATCCTGATTTACCAGAAGGGAGCACTGCCCTACAATACGTGGACAATATCCTGATTTCCCAGAAGGGAGCACTGCCCTACAATACGTGGACAATATCCTGATTTACCAGAAGAGAGCACTGCCCTACAATACGTGGACAATATCCTGATTTACCAGAAGGGAGCACTGCCCTACAATACGTGGACGATATCCTGATTTCCCAGAAGGGAGCACTGCCCTGCAATACGTGGCGATATCCTGATTGCTTCGGAGTCCGAATCAGGACACGAGGAAGCGTTATACCTTGTGTTGCACGAGCTGGCAGCAGCAGGGTTAGAGGTCAGCCATGCAAAAGCACAATTTGGATAAGCATAAGTCCTATGCCTGGGACACCTTATATCCCAGGGACTCGAGGAAATGCCAAGTGACCGAAAGAAGACAATTCAGCAAATGCCACGACCTGTTACTGTAAGGGGAGTCAGAAAGGTCTTGGGGCTATTCAACTATAGCCGGAGCTTTATACCAGATTTCGCAAAATTGGCTGAACCGATTCAAAAACAAATCAAAGGGGCAAGCCCACCTTGGAACCTGTCACCTGGGGACCAGAACAGGAAGAGGTTTACAGTGAGCTAAAAACTCGGTTAATATCAGCCCCTGGGCTATGGCTGCCAGATCCCAGTAAAGACTTGGACATACACTGTAATAATGAGGGATGATTTTACTCCCCAGTGGTCACACAGGACCACAGAAGCAGCAGAAGACCCGTGGGGTATTACTTACCACAGAAGGGCCAGTAGGCACTGGGCTGCCCAGACGCATAGTGGCCTTAGACTGTGCTGCTTGGGCCGTGAGGGTTAGCGAACCAATTCTAATGGCAGGGAATGTCATCCCCCACACCAAACACACCCGAGTGGAAATGTTAAACACTGGGAAGCTGAAGGGCTGTCTCCAATATGTGAAGGGCAAAGTGGGAGGCAGCTGTCCTCCAACCAAGTCAGTACATGGTAATAGTTAGGGATATGGGAGAAAAAGCTGAAAATGTGTTGCTGGAAAAGCGCAGCAGGTCAGGCAGCATCCAGGGAACAGGAAAATCGACGTTTCGGGCATAAGCCCTTCTTCAGTAATGAGCTCTTCTTCAGCTCTGATCTCCAGCATCTGCAGACCTCATTTTCTCCTCATATGGGAGAAAAACCCAGCTGAGGGAATTCTGGACACATAAGAACTGCACAATTGCGGAGACATAGATGGGGATGAAGATGGGGTAGGGTAAAGGATACCCCCTAGACACAGCCGGGGAGACCCTCTTCGTGGATGGGTCATGGAAATATATAGCAGGGTCGCCCCGCACAGGATGGTCTGTGGTAAACAATAAACTAGAGACCGTAATGTCAGGAAGAATTGAGGAAGTCAGTCTGCACAAGTAGTAGAGATAATAGCGCTAAACAAAGCATTTGAGCTGTCGAAGGGGAGAATTGTGAACGTTTATATAGATATCCAACATGCCTTCAGAGTTGTACATGACTACCACCATCAAACACCAGTTGAGAATCCAAGCACTGCTGAGCACCAGAGAACAGCCAAAAGAGGCTGCAGTAATAAAAATCAAAGAACACCAAAAGGAGCCAGGGAAAGACAGTCCAGGCTGGCTGAAATTTAAAGGGAACCAAGCCGCAGACTGAGCAGCCCAGCGAGCCTTAGAGCAGGAAACCGTCGATGAGGGTCTAATAGTAACAATTGCACTAGCGACAGGTGCCATTCACATACAGCAGCTGCAGGAGGACACCCTGCAGAAGGGGAAAGAGAGATGGAAAATGCAGGGAGCACTTAAAGGGGAGGACGGTGTCTGGAGGCGAGTGGACAAGGTGGTAGCACCAGCGAGCATTAAAAACACCTTGCTCGGGCTGCATCATGGGCTCTGACGTACAGGCAGGGAAGCTATGATAGCAAGTCTAGGGAGAGAGTGGTGGTGGAAGGGAATGGGAAGAGATATAGCCAATCACTGCCGCAGGTGCATGGTTTGCACACAGCACAACCCAGGTAGACCCATAAAAGTTCGGATGCGTCACCAACCAAGGTCAAGGGGACCCTGGGAACACCTCCAAATGGATTTCACAGGGCCACTACCACCTTCCCGTAGGAAAACATACTGCCTGGTTATCATGGACCAATTCACCCGGTGGGTAGAGGCATTCCCCACCAAATACTGTACTGCTAGTAGTAGTGGATGGAAAGTGTTCCGCCTGGGGATCAGTAACCAGTAGTGTCTCGGTGACATGGTGTGGGCTGGTGTAGCCCAGAGTGGAACACTCTCGGTGACATGGTGTGGGCTGGTGTAGCCCAGAGTGAAACACTCTCGGTGACATGGTGTGGGCTGGTGTAGCCCAGAGTGGAACACTCTTGGTGACATGGTGTGGGCTGGTGTAGCCCAGAGTGGAACACTCTTGGTGACATGGTGTGGGCTGGTGTAGCCCAGAGTGGAACACTCTCGGTGACATGGCATGGTGTGCTCCTTTGATGCTGCCTGACCTGCTGTGCTTTTCCAGCACCACACTCTCGACTCTAATCTCCAGTATCTGCAGTCCTCACTTTTGCCCATGGACAGCGTCCCACTCCGGGCTACCCCAGCTCATGCCATGTTATAAAGCTCCAGGCGTCACCAGCCCACATCATGCTGCACAGTTTGAATGATTGATTCATTCATTTATTGTCACATGTACCAAAGTACAGTGAAAACCTTTGTTTACGAGCAGTACAAGCAGATCATAATAAGCAAGGATGTACAGTTCAAAATATCTGAGACAGAGGCATACAAATTACACTGCTTATCGAGGCTAGCAAGTCAATTCATCCGTCTAATATTGGCTGGGAAGAAGCTGTTTCTGAACCTGCTGTTGCATGCGTTCAGGCTTCTGTGTCTTCTGCCTGACGGAAGAGGTCGTAGGTGATCATCACTGGAGTGTCGGTGTTGACAGCCTTTCCGTGGCAGCAAGCCATGTAAATAGAGCCCATAAATGGAAGGTTGTCTTCTGTGATGGCCTGGGCTGTGCACACCACCTTCTATACTTTCTTACGGTCCTGGGAAGAGACGTTGCCATACCAGGCCATTATGCACCTGGACAGTATGGTTTCAATGGTGCATCTGTGAAAGTTGGTGAGGGTCCTTATGGATGTGCCAAATTTCCTGAGCTGTCTGAGGAAGAAGAGGTGTTGTTGTGCCTTCTTGATCATCGCATCTACGTGGGAAGTCCAGGACAGGTTGTCAGTTATGGTCACTCTGAGGAACTCGATGGTGTTGATCCTCTCAACCTTAGTTCCATTGATGTAGATGGGGACATGTTTTCCTCCTTTCTTTCCAAAGTGCCCGACTCTGGGTTACACCAGCTCATGCCATGCTGCAGAGAGAATGTCCTGCTTTGGGTTTCGTACGCCATGCTATGCCGCAGAGAGTGTTCCACTCTGGGCTACACCAGCCCACACCATGTCACCGAGAGTGTTTCACTCTGGACTACACCAGCCCACATTTTGTCACCACGTGTGTCCGGTTCTGGGTTACACCAGCTCACACCAAGTCGCAGACAGTGTCCCACTCCGGGTTTCTATTCCATACCATGCTGCCACTAGGGGTCCACTGCACGTGAATGGTCTCTGCAGCCACCCTGTCTCCAAAAACACTGCCACTGCTCCAAAACCCCTTGAAGCTGCCTCCTGCCAAACAGGTAAGCTTGAGGAAAAGAAAGAAGGGGGTAGAAGGAAAAAGAAAAAATGCAGAGGACAAGCCCAGTCACAGGAGCCCAACCTCTGCCTTTTCCACCGCTGCCACCTTGAGATGTTAACTGGAAATGTTAACTCTGCTTTCTCTCCACAGATGTTATCAGAACTGCTGAGCTTTTCCAGCGATTTCTGTTTTTATTACCTAAATCTCTGGATTACTAATCCAGGGACAACACCACTAAACTATTATCTCCATCTACATGGTCACAAAGAATGAAACCAATTGGTTCACCAATGTCCTGGAGGGAGTGAACATATGGAAGGAGTAGTAGTAGTAGGCCATTTGGCCCCTCAAGCCTGTTTTGCTGTTCACTAAGATCATGGCTGAATGTAAACTCAAATCCATATTTCCACTTATCCTTAATATCTTTCACCTGATTGCTTAACAAGAATCTATCCACCTCTACTTTAAAAATAGTCAAGGACTTTGCTTCCACCACCTTTTCAGGAAAATACTTCAAAAGATTCTCAAATATTTTTCAGGAAAAATCTCATCTATTATCAGTTATCAATGGATGATTCTTGATTTATAATCAATGATCTCTCATTCTAGATTCTCCCCTATGCCCTCTAGTCCTGGACTCCCTGACCCCAGGGAAAAGACTTTGCCTAGAGAGCTATTGGCCAAATGCTGGCAAATGGGACTAGAGTATTTTAGGATATCTGGTCAGCATGGATGAGTTGGTCTAAAAGTCTGTTTCTGTGCTGAAAAACTCTATGACTCCTAATTACCTTTGAAAAGGGATGAGCAAATTATTCAATTGTTTCGAAGAGGATTGTTCAGCATCATTTTCTCAAGACTAACGAAATTTTTAATTTATTCACAGGATGAGGGTGTTGCTGGCTCAGCCAGCATTATTGATCACATTGCTGTCGGTCTGGAGTCACATGTAGTCCAGACTAGGTAAAGATGGCAGCTTCCTTCCCAGGAAGCAGTGAGCAACTGCTGAAATTATTAACCAAATCAGTTTGGGATAATGGCAAACTTTTCATTTGCATACATCAAACTGACATTCATAGTTGTGATTGGTAGGAACACACATCATGCGCTCATCACAACAGCTCGCCTATGTTTGAGGGATATAGGGTGGGTGGCAAACACACATTGTGGCATACACAGTGTCATGTTGTCTCCTCAGACTAAACAGTTGTCCTGAATGAGAGGTACGGGGCCACACCTGCTGCTATGCTTAATGGATGGTCCTGGAGCTCACCTGCCACTGTTTCCTATGACAGGTACTGAATATTACCTGTGACTGTATATAATGGGACGCACTGAACCCTATGTGTTGCTGTGTTTAATGGGACATACTGGATTTACCTGTTGTTGATTTTTCATGGGAGGTACTGGGCCCTACCTGTTGCTGTGTTTAATTGGAGATACTGGACTTACCTGTTCCTATGTTTAATAGGTGGTACTGGAGCTTACGTGTTGCTGGTTTTAGTGGGAGATACTGAAGTTTACCTACCACTGGTTTTAATGGGGGATATTGGAGCTTTCCTATTTTTGGTTTTACTGGGAGGTACTGGAACTTACCGATAGCTTTCTTCAGTGTTTCATATGTAATCTCCTCAGCTGGCATTTTCTGTAATGGGGAACAGATATTATAAAATCACTCAGATCCTGATATATGAACACAACATACCTGTTAACAATGGACTCAATTGCATTTAAATATACATTAAGTGAGCAAAGATTAATAAACACAAAGTAACTGATTTTAGTTGATCTGTATTTTGTATTAGTTAAACAGTGAGTCCACCCAGGAAAAAACACTCAGTTCACTCATTGGTTGCGATTTAAGAGATTTCTCGATGCATCAACATGATTTTTAAAATTTCTTATATTCCCTCAAAGTGTGATTGCTAAATTAATGCAATCAATCCAAGAGGATCTCTGAACTCACTCAGGCCAAGTGCTCACTCAGACTGTTGCTCCTAATCCAAGCAAAGTTCATCAAACTAAAATGGCTACAGCACAGAATGATCCCATTTGATATCGTACCTGAGCTAACTCTTTGCCAGAGCAATGTAAAATTAAGCTGGCTGCTTGCATGTGTCATAGCTCTGTATCTTCCTTTGCTTCAAAAATTTATCTACTCCATTACTAGATCCAATTGTCTCTGAATTCACCATCTCTTATAGCAATGCATTCCATGATCCAAAAAACCTAGTTCAAAGGTATTTCTCCTACCCTTGTCACCAAGGCTACAACCAGAGGAAATAGTTTCTTATTCAACCATCAAAACAGGCCAAAGCCTCCATTAGTTTACTTTCTCTCCTGCTTTGAAGTGGTCCCAGTATCATTTCTCTTTTCATAACTCTGGTTTCCTCTCTCTGATCCATATGAAACAAGGAGCAGGAATAGATCAGAGAACCCATACAGCCTGCTCTATCATTCAGTACAGGCATGGCTGATCTTTGACTTCAACCCACCCATCTCACCTACTTCCCATATAACTTCAATCCCCAAGAGACCAAAAGTCTGTTTATTTCATTCTTAAAAATATTCAAAGATGGAGCATCCATAAACCTCCTGGGACTGAATTCTGATGATTCAAAACTTTTTGAGTGAGGAAGGTTTTCCTCATTTCACTTAAATGATTGACTTAAATGAATAAAGACATTAGGTTCTCGTCAAGAATGAAAAAGTATCAAATATTAGATATAAACAACTGGGTTCAAGTGAATATCTTGAACAATGTAAAGAGTGTACCGGCTTTCTTAAGAGGGAAATCAGGAAGGCAAGGATATGGGATAGCCTTGGCAAATAAGGCAAAGGATAATCCAAAGAGATTCTACAAGTAGAGTACATTAAGAGCAAAAGAGCAACAAGAGAGAGAGTACTGTCCCCTAAAAATCAAGAAGGCTGTCTTTGTGTTGAATCTTAGGAGATGTGAGAGATATTAAATTAATATTTTGCATCAGTTTTTATTGTGGAGGAAAAGAAATGAAGGCTAGATAATTCACGGAAATAGATATTGATATTTTAAAAACAGTTTACATTACATAAGACGATGTATCAGAGGTCTTCGAAAACATAAAGGTGGTTAAATCTCCAGGAATTGGACCGCAGGGTCTGTTTCCATGCTGTGCAGTTCTATGACCTGATCCAGTGTATCCCAGGCCTTTGTGGAAAGTTAGGAAGGAAATTGTGGGAAATTGCTTCTTGCAGAAATATTTGTATCATCTATAAATACGGTGAGGTGCTGAATGTCTGGAGAATGGCTAATGCTGTACCGTTGTTTAAGAAAGGATCTAAGTAGAAGCCTGAGAACCAAAGACCTGTGAGTCTGACTGTGGTGCTGGGTAAGTTGTTGAAAGTGATTCTGAAAGATAACATTTATATGTATTTGGAGAGGCAAGGAATGATCAGGGATATTCAGAATGGTTTTGTGCAAAGGTAAACATATCGCACAAACTTGATTGAGTTTTTTGAAGAAGTAACCTAGAGATTGATGACAGGATACATTGTTTATTTAGTAAAGCCTTTGACAAGGTTCCACATGGTAGACTAATTAGTAAAGTTAGATCACATGGGATTCAGGGTGAGCTTGCCAATTAGATACAAAGTTGGTTTAATGGCAGGAGACAGAGTGATGGTGCAGGGTTGTTTTTCGGACTGGAAGCCTGTGACCAGCTATTCCCCACAGACCACTTTTGTTTGTCATTTATAGAAATGATTAACTTGAAAATATAGAAAGCATGATTAATAAATTGGAAGATAACACCAGGTTTGGTGGCATAGTGATAGTGAAGAAGGTTATCATAGAATCAGAGAATCTCTACAGTGTGGAAACAGGCAATTTGGCCCAACAGGTCCACATTGACCCTCCAAACAGTAACCCACCCAGACCCATTCTGCTACCCTATTATTCTTCATTCACCCCTGACTAATGCACCTGACCTTCATCTCCCTGAACACTATGGACAATTTAGCATGGCCAATTCCTGCACATCTTTGGACTGTGGGAGGAAACCGGAGCACCCGGAAGAAACCCACGCAGGCACGGGGAAGAATGTGCAAACTCCACACAGACAGTCTCCCAAAGTTGAAATTGAATCCGGGTCCCTAGCACTGTGAGGCAGCAGTGCTCTTGATAAATTGGGCCATGGGCTAAGAAGTGATAGATGGAGTTTAATTTGGATAAATGTGAGATATTGCATTTTGGTAAAACAAACAAAGGCAGGACTTATACAATTAAAAGTAGGGCCCTGGGCAGTGTTGTAGCCAGAGAGAACTAGAGGTTCAGGTATATAATTCTTTGAAGTTTACAAACCATATAGACAGGATAGGTTTGTTCAGCATGCTTGCCTTCATTACTCAGACCTTTGAATTTAGGAGTTGGGGAGATATGTTGAGGTTTGTGAGGCCTCCTCTGCAGTATTGTGTCCATTTCTGGTCATCCTGTTATAGGAAGGATATATTAAGCTGGAGGGGGTTCATAAGAAATTTACCGGGATGTTGCTTGGAATGGAGGGTTTGAGTTATAACAAGAGGTTCGATAACCTGGGACTTTTTCACTGGATGGTAGAAGGTTGAGAGATTTATAAAATAATGAGCGGTTTAGATAAGGTGAATTGCAGGGGTCTTTTTCCTAGGGTGGGGGATTTCAAGACTAGGATCTATATTTTTAAGGTGAGAGGCGAAAGATTTAAAAAAGGCATGAGGGGTAATTTGATTCCACAGAGAATGGTTCGTGTGTAGAATGAACTTCCAGAGGAAGCGATGGATGAAAGTACAGTTACAATGTTTAAAAGATATTTAGATAAGTACATGAATAAGAAAGGTTTGGAGGGATATGGAAGGTGGGGCGAGATTAGTTTAGAATTATGGTTGGTATGAACTGGTTGGACTGAAGGGTGTGTTTCCATAATATATGACTCTATAATTCCTCACCCTGAGACTGTTCTTGTGATGTTGAAGGTGTGTACTATACCTTTAAGAGAGAGAGAAAGCTGTTCTGAACTGAGCCATTATAACCATCTGTGGATATAATTAAAATGGCAGTCCCAGTGTGTACTGAAAAACTGAAAACTTTTTTAAAAATTCATTTGTGGGACTTGGGTGTCACTGGTTGGCCAGCATTGATGGCCTGTCCCTATTTGACTTTTGAGATGGTAGCGGTAAAGCTGCCTTCTTGAATCACTGCAGTCCACTTGCTGTGGCTTAGCCCACAATACTGGTCGGGAGGGAATTCCAGGTTTTTGACCCAATGACTGTGAAGGAACGGCAGTATATTTCCAAGTCAGGATGGTGAGTGGCTTGGAAGGGAACTTGCAGGGGGTGGTGTTCCCAAATACTTGCTACCCTTGTCCTTCTAGGTGGATGTGGTCATGGGTTTGGAAGGCACTGTCTAAGGATCTTTGGTAAATTGCTACAGTGCATCAATTGCTGCTGAGTACTGGTGCTGGAGGAATTGAATGTTTACAGATGTGTGCCAATCAAGCGGGTTGCTTTGTCCTGGATGGTGTCAAGATTCTTGAGTGTTGTTGGAGCTGCCCCCATCCAGGCAAGTGGGGACTATTCCATCACACTCCTGACTTGTCCTTGTAGCTGGTGGATAGGCTTTGGGGTATCAGGAGGTGACTTACTTGCCGTAGTATCCCGAGTCTCTGACCTGCTCTTGTAGCCACTGTGTTATGTGGTGAGTCCAGTTGAGTTTCTGGTCAAGGGTAGATCCAAGAATGTTGACAGTGAGGGATTCAGTGATGATAATATCATTGAATGTCAAGGGACAGTGGTTAGAGTGGTTCTAATTGGTGATGGTCATTGCGTGGCATTTGTGTAGCACGAATGTTACTTACCATTTGTTGGCCTAAGCCTGGATATTGTCCAAATCTTGTTGCAATTGAGCACGGATTGCTTCAGTATCTGAGAAGTTGCAAATGGTGCTGAACACTGTGCAATCATCAGAGAACATTCCCATTTCTGACCTTATGACAGAGGGAAGGTCATTGATGAAGCAGCTGAAGATGGTTGGGCCTGGGACACTACCCTGAGAGGCTCCTGCATCCTGCAGAGATGTCCTGGAAATGACTGACCCTCCACAACCACAACCATCTTCCTTTATGGCAGGCATGACTCAAACCAGTGGAATGTTTGCCCCGATGCCCATTGCCAGGGTTTTGCCAGGGTTCCTTGACGCCACACTCGGTCAGATGTGGCCTGATGTCAAGGGCTGTCCCTCTCCCCTCCCCTCTGGAATTCAGCTCTTTTGTCCATGTTTGACCCAAGGCTGTAATGAGGTCAGGAGCAAAGTGACTCTGGTGAAACTCAAACTGGGCGCCACTGAACAGGTTATTGCTGAGCAGGAGCTGCTTGATAGCACTGTTGATGACCCTTTCCATCACTTTATTGATGATGGAGAGTGGATTAATTGGGCAGTAATTGGTCGATTTGGATTTGTCCTGCTTTTTGTGTACAGGACATACCTGGGCAATTATCCACATTGTCGGATAGATGCCAGTGTTATAACTGTAATGGAACAGCTTGGCTAGGGGGGCGGTAAGTTCCGGAGCACACGTCTTCAGTATTATTGCCAGATTGTTATCAGAGCCCATTGCTTTTGCAGTATCCAGTACCTCCAGCTGTTTCTTGATATCATGTGGAGTGAATTGAATTGGCTGGAGACTGGTATCTGTGATGCTGGGGACCACTGGAGGGGCCCAAGATGGATCATCCACTTGGCACTTCTGACTGAAGATTGTTGTGAATGCATCAGCCTTATCTTTTGCACTGATGTGTTGGGCTTCTTCATTATTGAAGATGGGGATATTTGTGGAGCCTCCTCCTCCAGTGAGTTGTTTAATTGTCCACCATCATTCATAACTGGATGTGGAAGGGCTGCAGAACTTAGATTTGATCCATTGGTTGTAGGATCACTTACATTTGCTGTTCATGCTGCTTGGCATACATGTAATCCTGTTTGATAGCTTCACCAGATTGGCACCTCATTCTTACAAATGTGTTACATTTGCCTGTGAAATGGATATCTGAGTTTTAGTTGCTGTTTTGACAACAACTTGAATTTAACCAATCAGTTTACATTATGCCCCAGGATACTAAAACCCAATTGAGTGCAAAAGTATTGCTTTGCCAATATCAAACCAATGAGATGATCTGATGTTGGAGGGGAATAAGAATTGAATTGAATTGAGGCACAGTGAAAAGCTTTGTCTTGCGAGCAATACAGGCAGATCACTGAGTTAAGTAGCATAGATAAGTAAATAATAGGTAAACAGCAGCAAAAACCAAAACACAGGTACAGGAAAATGTTAAGAGTTTGTAAGTCCATTCAGTATTCTAAATACTGTAAGGTAGAAACTGTTACAAAACTGGTTGGTGCATGTGTTCAGGCTTCTATACCTTCTCCCTGATGGTAGAGGTTGTAGAAAAACATTGCCAGGGTGGGATGGATTTTTGAGAATGCTGACGGCCTTTCCTTGACAGTGGGCCTGGTAGGTGGATTCTATAGATGGGAGGTTGGCCTTTGTGATTGTCCGTGCCGGGTTCACCACTCTCTGTAACCGTCTCCAATCTTGAATGGTACAGTTACCATACCAGGTAGTGATACATCCAGACAGAATGCTCTTGATGGCGCACTTATAAAAGTTGGCAAGGGTATTTGCCATCATGCCAAATTTCCTCAGCTGCCTGAGGAAGAAGACCCGTTGTTGGGCCTTTGTAACTAGTGCATCCACATGAAGAGTCCAAGAAAGCTTGTTGTGGATGACCACTCCCAAGAGCTTGACACTCTCCACTCATTCCGCCTCTGTGCTGTTAATGTGTAGGGGGGCAGGAGTGACATCCCGCCAAAAGTCAATAATGAGTTCCTTGGTTTTGCTGGCATTGAGAACGAGGTTGTTCTTGGTGCACCATTTTTCCAGGACTTCCACCTCCCGTCTGTAGCCTGTTTCATCGCCATCTGAGATTCGACCGACTATGGTGGTGTCATCAGCGAACATGTAATATGGCAGTC
This sequence comes from Chiloscyllium plagiosum, assembly GCF_037043375.1. Classification (NCBI taxonomy): domain Eukaryota; kingdom Metazoa; phylum Chordata; class Chondrichthyes; order Orectolobiformes; family Hemiscylliidae; genus Chiloscyllium; species Chiloscyllium plagiosum. The sequence goes on from NW_028270148.1 coordinate 1,927,677, forward strand.
TGGTATTTGGTGACGCAGTCATGGGTATACAGTGAGTACAGTAGGGGGCTGAGTATGCACCCAGGGGGCTCCAGTGTTGAATGCTAGTAAGTATTGTCCCCAATCTTCACTGATTGTGGCCTGTGGGTCAGGAAACCGAGGATCCAGTTGCAGAGAATGGGGCTTAGTCCGAGATCACTAAGTTCAGTAATCAGTCTCTGTAGACATTTTGAAAATTGGCCAGAGAGTAACTGCTGTAGAGAGAGAAAAACTCCTGGAGAGCTAATTGCCCGTCTAACATCTTGCTCTCAAACAAATCAAAAAACACCCTCTATCAAAGGTACCTTTCATGCGAAACACACTGACAGTAAAAAGAAAGAAGGGGACCAGGGGTGGTCAGCAGCCGGAAGAGTGAAAACACAGAAGAAGACATAGACTATGTGGTTTTGAAATTAAGTTGATGTAATTTTATGAATTGTCTTATCAGAATTGATTATTATTATTAATTGGAACAGCATTATTTTTATAGATTTGGAGGCAGATATAAGCAGTTAAGAGAAAAGAAGGGGGAGGCTTAGATTTGTGAATATTTGTTGTTTAATGTGCACTTTTAGAGTTAGAAATAGATTGATGTTATTTTCTTTAAATAGTGGAATTTGGGAGTTCTCTGTCACTCATTTTAACAGATTACGAGGCGAGATGAGCTTTTCTGGGTGTTTGGTTAATGAACAGAAAAGGTTCGCCTCCGTGTCGTAACACTGCCTGCGTGTCCTAGATTCCCTTGCCGGCAGAAATAACCTCTCAGTGTCTACCATACCAAACGTCTTCAGAATTATGTATGTTTCAATAAGATCACCTTCTCATTCCTCTGAACTCCAGAAAGTATTGATCCAATTTACGCAGCCTCCCATCATAGGGCAACTATGCCACTGCTACTGCAAGTAAATTCTTCTTTAAATAAAAGAACAAAACTGTATCGGGTGCTCGATGTATAGTCTCACCAATGCCTTGTACAATTGTGTCAAGCCATCTTTACTCTTACACACCAATAAACTTGCAACAAATGCATAAGTCCTTCATCAGAAATGTGCTGCCTGACCTGCTGTACTTTTCTAGCAGCACACTCTTGACTCTGATCTCCAGTATCTGCAGTCCTCACTTTCTCACCTTACTATGGGAAGGATATTATTAAACTGGAAAGAGTATAGAATACATTTACAAGGTCTGAGTTATAGGGAAAGATTGGACAAGCTAGGACTTTTTTTTACAGCGTAGGAGACTGAGGGGAGATCTTATAGAAAATTAAGAGGAAAAGCGAATCTGAGGAGCAACATTTTTACAAGAGGTGGTATGCATATGGAATGAGCTGCCAGTGGATGTGGTTGACGTGGATATATTAACAACACTTAAAGGAATTTGGACAAATACAGGGTAGGAAAGGTTTCGAAGGAAATGGGCTTAGCTTTGAAGGACATTTTGATCGGCATAAACCAGTTTGGGCCAAAGGGCCTGTCTCCTTGCTGTAGGAATCTATGACTATAATTAATATCTTGCAGTATTTAATACAAATTTATCATTACATCTTCATATAAGAAGGGACTTACCTCCTCTTTTTCTGGACTGTTGCGTGACTCCACTTCCACTTGTAGTGAGATAGTCTCTCCAATGCTCTTTCGCTTTGATAAACGGTCCTCTTCTGTGAGGCAGCATGCACAAGACATTAGTTTTTTTCAAAAGGATTCATTTTGAAAGGTAGCTCAAAGAAATAACTGTCTGTGAAAAAAGAGCTTATTCCCTCTGGCCAGTTTGTATCCTACATCTCTCTTCCCCAACTACATCTCTGAGACACAATGACGAGGTAGCATAGGATAATTAGAATGGGATCTTCGCAAATCTTAGCTACATGGATTCCATCACTGTCATGATCTGGTTCTGATTAAGTGCCAAGGGAAGCCACAGAAACATTTCCTTTCTTTCTCTAAGCCTGTGTGAATTTCACAAGTTGTTTCTAAGTATCAAATTTCTTATTCCAAGTATCTCAGACCTGTATCATCATAGCCACCCTAGGTTAGTAACTCTTGGACTTATCTTTCACTCAACGATATTCATGCTACAGGATAACAGCTGGGAATCCCGTTAGGTTGAGAAGCCAATTATTGATACATTTCCCAAGTATTGTCTGGCAGTTAGTTGATACAGGAGAAAGTAAAAATTTATTACAGTCCCATACCTGTGAATTGTGGAATATAGGGTATTCCCAATCTATCAGAGCTGTAGCCGCTGCCTGCCAGAACTTCACTGATCTTACTCTGCAGGAATAGCAAATCCTTCTCTAATCTGTCCATAGAATTGGGTACGCTGTGGAAAAGAGAAACACAAGATGGTCAGCAGCAAGGATGTATAAGGACCCAGGAGGAAATGGTGGGAAGTTGCTACACCAGATTAATATTCTTGAGGAATAAACTGATGATCTGCAAACGTGAATCGAAATCTATTATGGCAGTCGAGGAGCTTAAGTTCATAGCAGAGAGAAACATAAAAGATAGGAGCAGGAGTAAGCCATTCAACCCCTTGAGCCTGCTCCACCATTCAATATGGCCATTGAGCTCAATACCCTAATTCTACCCTCCCGTCCCATATCCCTTGATCCTTTTAGCTAATTACCACATGCCATCCTCCCTCAGCTAATGAATCAGTACTTCCCTATGTTGAGTAACACTTGGAGGAAGCACTGAAGGTGGCAAGGGTGCAAAATGTATTCTGGGTGGGGAATTTCAATGTTACCAAGACTGGTTTGGCAGGAGTACTCCTGATTGAGCTGGTTGAGTCCTAAAGGACATAGCTGATTGGCTGGGTCTGCAGCAGGTTGTGAGGGAGCCAACAAGACGGAAACATGTGCTTGACCTCATTCTTGGTAAAAACAATGACTGCAGATGATGGAAACCAGATTCTGGATTAGAGTGGTGCTGGAAAAGCACAGCAGTTCAGGCAGCATCCGAGGAGCAGGAAAACGTCGATTTTCCCGCTCCTTGGATGCTGCTTGACCTCATTCTTACCAATCTGCTGGCTTCAGATGCATCTATCAGTGGTCATTAAGAGTGACCACTGCAAAATCCTTGTGGATACAAAGTCATGTCTTCACTTCACTATCATGTTGTGTGGCACTATAACTGCTAAATGGGATAGACATTGAACAGGAGAAAGTGAGGTCTGCAGATGCTGGAGATCAAAGTTGAAACTTTATTGCTGGAACAGCACAGCAGGTCAGGCAGCATCCAGGGAACAGGAGATTCGACGTTTCGGGCACAGGCCCTTCTTCAGGAATGAGCAGAGAGTGTTCAGCAGGAGAAGATAAAAGGTAGGGAGGAGAGACTTGGAGGAGGGGCGTTGGAAATGTGATAGGTGGAAAGTGGTCAAGGTGAGGGTGATAGGTCGGAGTAGGATGGAGGCGGAGAGGTCAAGAAGAAGACTGCAGGTCAGGAAGGCGGTGCCGGGCTGGAGGGATTCGGCTGAGACAAGGTGGGGGGAGGGGGGATGAAGAAACTGGTGAAGTTCAAGTTCATCCCCTGTGGTTGGAGGGTTCCCAGTTGGAAGATAAGACGCTCCTCCTCCGACTGTCGCGTTGTTGTGGTTTGGCGGTGGATGAGTCCAATGACCTGCATATCCTCGGTGGAGTGGGAGGGGGAGTTGAAATGCTGTGCTACAGGGTGGTTGGGTTGGTTCGTCCGGGTGGCCCAGAGGTGCTCTCTGAATCGCTCCGCAAGTAGGCGGCCTGTCTCCCCAATATAGAGGAGGCCACACCGGCTGCAGCGGATGCAGTAGATGATGTGGGTGGAGGTGCAGGTGAATCTGTGGCGGATATGGAAGATTCCTTTGGGGCCTTGGAGAGAAGTGAGGGGGGAGGTGTGGGCGCAGGTGTTGCACCTCCTGCGGTTGCAAGGGAAGGTGCCGGGAGTGGAGGTTGGGTCGGTGGGGGGTGTGGATCTGACAAGGGAGTCGCGGAGGGAGTGGTCTCTACGGAAAGCTGATAGGGGAGGGGAGGGAAATATATCCTTGGTGCTGGGGTCTGTTTGGAGGTGGCGGAAGTGACGGCGGATGATGCGCTGTACATGGAGATTGGTGGGGTGGTAGGTGAGGACCAGTGGGGTTCTGTCCTGGTGGCGGTTGGAGGGGCGGGGCTCAAGGGCGGAGGAGCGGGAAGTGGAGGAGATGCGGTGGAGGGCACCATCGACCACGTCGGGGGGGAAATTGCGGTCCTTGAAGAAGGAGGCCATCTGTGTTGTACGTATTTTGAACTGGTCCTCCTGGGAGCAGATGCGGCGGAGACGAAGGAATTGGGAGAATGGGATGGCGTTTTTACAGGGGGCAGGATGGGAGGAGGTGTAGTCCAGGTAGCTGTGGGAGTCGGTTGGTTTGTAGTAGATGTCCGTGTTGATTCGGTCGCCTGAGATAGAAACAGAAAGGTCTAGGAAGGGGAGGGAGGAGTCCGAGACTGTCCAGGTGAATTTGAGGTCGGGGTGGAAGGTGTTAGTGTAGTGGATGAACTGTTCAACCTCCTCGTGGGAGCACGAGGTAGCGCCGATACAGTCATCAATGTAGCGAAGGAAAAGATGGGGGGTGGGGCCAGTGTAGTTGCGGAAGATGGATTGTTCCACATACCCTACGAAGAGGCAGGCATAGCTGGGGCATCACATCACTATTTGGGAAGCTTGACTCGTTTGAACATGCCATCGAAGGCTGGGCCCAAGTGTGTGGAAAGAATGTGTTCATTTTTCCAGGCAAATGACATTGGGGCAAACGAAAGGCAACAAGTAATTCTCCTTGTGGACCTGCAGCTTTTTCCGTTATTAGAAGTGTAACTTTCACTGAGCACCAGATACTAAAACCTTTCAAGAATTTATGAATTTAACTAAGGAATATTACAACCCTATGCCTCCTTTAATTCTGAGACATTATCAGTTTCACTCTACAGTTCGAAAACGAGGAGAATCTGTGTCGTGATGTTTGATGAGGTTAAGATGACTGGCAGAGGCATGTGACTTTGATTTGACCCTTAATGAGATGCTGAGAGACACTTTGGTATGTGGGATTAATGATGTAACCATGCAAAAGTGCCTACTCACTGAAGCCCAAGTGGACTTCAAACAGACATGACAACTGATTTTGTCATTAGAAAATGCGGCAAGTGGGGCATATGAATTAGAATAGAAGAATTCAATTTATTGTCACGTATACTCAAGTACAGGAGTACAGTGAAAAGTTTACAATGTCAGCCAAATGGTGCCCCCTTAGGTACAAAGTACCCAGGTACATATCTTAGATACAATGTCGAGACAGAATGTTACATTACTTTATAGTTATTCATTGCATAAGTTAGAAAAATAAGCAATAAAGATAAAAAGATAAACATTACACTGTGTAAAATGCCTCATAGCTGAAGCCCAACTGGACTTTGAACAAGCACCTAACTTTTGTCATGACAAAATGGGGCTTCTGATGAAAGTGAACACCTTCGCCAGACCAAATGAGCTTGTGAATACAGGCAGTTCTGCTATAACGCTGCTGTTGTGTTTCTGTGATTCTGTGTTATAGAAAATTGTGCAACAGAGATAATGGGGACTATGGGAAAAACATGGTTAGAGGCAAACCATCAAAAATATCAATAAAAATCAAAACCAAAAATAATAGTTAGCCTAACACAAATGATAGCACGGTCAAGCAAATTTTGACTTGTTGTAACTGACCTGTTGTGTGGTACTGTATAGTGCAATTCAACAGAATCTTCAACTGACTACTCTTGATTAGCATCTATACCTACTGGCTGCACTACATTCTAGCTATAGTCTAGATTAGAATGGTGCTGGAAAAGCACAGCAGGTCAGGCAGCATCTGAGGAGCAGGAAAATCGACGTTTCGGGCAAAAGCCTTTCATCAGGAATACAGGCATTCTAGCCAGTCTTCTGATCCCATCCAATGATAACACTGCAGAAGTCAGACCCTAGAATGAAACCTGCCTTTGGCTGAATCTTAATTTCTTTCACTAACTGTCAGTTTTGTCAAGTTTTTTCGCAGGTTTCACATCGTGATGCTTAGGGATGTCTATCCCCTCATTTTACATAAACCTGCCTGATTTATTACCTGCCCATCCCTTTGGGGTAGGTAATAAATGGTGTCCCTCTCGCACATTCTGTGGTGCAGTACCATCTTTAGAAAGATACTCAGACAAGAGCTGTCAGTCCGGAACTACCCTGCATCATTCCTGACATTGGCCCTAGACATGGCAGACAATGGAAAATTGCTGCCTCTCATTGTTGGCAAGGACATAGAGATGCTGCTGATGGGAATGGGGTGATGCAGAGGCAGGACGTCTTTTTCTCCCAGGTCAACAAAGGATGCCAACCTTCTGGAACCATGCCAACCTCGACCTTGGTTACCATCCAGGCCAGTACAGTCTCAACAATCTGAAGGAATGCACAGCATGTAAGAAGAAGATCAATGACCTTCTCCAGTCTGCCAGTGAAAGTGCCACCGTTTTCTCATTGATACCTCACACTCTATCTCAGCTACTTTATCCACCATTTCCTGCAACATCTTACCCACTCATTCTCGACCTTGCTAACATCTGACCCCAACTAACCCTGGATCTCTTTTGCACAGCTCCCTCAACCCCTCAGCACATTTCCATACATGCACCAAAAGTAACAATGTGCCACCCATCTTTCTCTCCCTCACCCACTATGTGCAGAATTTCCGGACTCTGACCACCCTGAGCAGCTGACTGACCTTGTCCAAGCCCCTGTACTGGTATTTTTTTGCAGTTGGTTAGCATGGTGATTAGTTACTGAAACAGATTCGCAATGAGTCTACAGGTATTCTTTTACATCTAAACATATTTTTTAAACAAAGAGAAAAAAAGCTCTTGATACAAACAACAAGTCCAAGTTTCAAACTGTGTCCTCAGCTCTGTCCTTTTACAGCTAGTCAATTGCAGGAAAATTTCACTCTTATCTCAAGTGTTTAAGTTTTTAAATTAACAGATTGCTCCCAGCTTCTTGTCCTCAGGCTGTAGAGACATATTCATGATGCTTTTCCAAGTTCAGCAGCACAAACATTTCACAATACCAATCATGAAGCTCTTCATGAGAAAGCGTTCAAGCTGACTGATCACACAATGCTGACGCACAGTCCAGTCCTCTGCGCACCACGACACGTAGTGCCGGGGATGACAATTGTGTAACAGCGAATGGGAATTCGCTTTATAAGAAAAAGAGCGGCAATTCACAAATTGTGTTCCAGACAAATCATGTTTAATAAACGAGTATTATAGGAGAACTACCTGTATCATTTGAGTGAATGCAATTGCATAGCCTCACTCAGACATACCCTGAACAGAGAGACTCTAAGATCTAAGGTAAAAACAAGGACTGCAGATGCTGGAAACCAGAGTCTAGATTAGAGTGGTGCTGGAAAAGCACAGCAGGTCAGGCAGCATCCGAGGAGCAGGAAAATCGACGTTTCGGGCAAAAGGCCTTCATCAGAAATAGAGCAGGGTGCCTGCAGAGTGGAGAGATAAATTTGATGAAGGGCTTTTGCCTTTTCCTGCTCCTTGGATAACCCCAAGGCATTTTATGCGTATGTGAGAAACCTGAGAATGACGAGAACGAGGGTAGGTCCGATCAAGGACAGTAGTGGGAGACTGTGTATTGAGTCGGAAGAGATAGGAGAGGTCTTGAACAAGTACTTCTCTTCAGTATTTACGAACGAGAGGGACCGTATTGTAGAAGAGGAGATTGTGAAATGGACTGGTCAGCTAGAAGAGATACCTGTTAGGAAGGAAGATGTGTTGGACATTTTGAACAACTTGAGGATAGACAAGTCCCCCGGGCCTGACGGGATATATCCTAGGATTATGTGGGAAGCAAGAGAGGAAATTGCAGTACCGTTGGCAATGATCTTCTCGTCTTCACTGGCAACGAGGGTGGTACCAGGGGACTGGAGAGTAGCGAATGTTGTGCCCCTGTTCAAAAAAGGGAATAGGGATAACCCCGGGAATTACAGGCCTGTTAGTCTTACTTCTGTGGTAGGCAAAGTAATGGAAAGGGTACTGAGGGATAGGATTTATGAGTATCTGGAAAGACACTGCTTGATTAGGGACAGCCAGCACGGATTTGTGAAGGGTAGGTCTTGCCTTACAAGTCTTATTGAATTCTTCGAGGAGGTGACCAAGCATGTGGATGAGGGTAGAGCAGTGGATGTAGTGTACATGGATTTTAGTAAGGCATTTGATAAGGTTCCCCATGGTAGGCTTATGCGGAAAGTCAGGAGGCATTTGATAGAGGGAAATTTGGCCAATTGGATAGAAAACTGGCTAACTGGTCGAAGGCAGAGAGTGGTGGTAGATGGTAAATATTCAGCCTGGAGCCCAGTTACAAGTGGAGTTCCGCAGGGATCAGTTCTGGGTCCTCTGCTGTTTGTAATTTTTATTAATGACTTAGATGAGGGAGTCGAAGGGTAGGTCAGTAAATTTGCAGATGATATGAAGATAGGTGGAGTTGTGGACAGTGAGGAGGGCTGTTGTCGGCTGCAGAGGGACTTAGATATGATGCAGAGCTGGGCTGAGGAGTGGCAGATGGAGTTCAACCCTGCCAAGTGTGAGGTTGTCCATTTTGGAAGAACAAATAAGAATGCGGAATACAGGGTTAATGGTAGGGTTCTTAGTCAGGTGGAGGAACAGAGGGATCTTGGGGTCTATGTACATAGATCTTTGAAGGTTGCCACTCAGGTGGATAGAGTTTGTAAGAAGGCCTATGGAGTATTATCGTTCATTAGCAGAGGGATTGAATTCAAGAGTCGTGAAGTGATGTTGCAGCTGTACAGGACTTTGGTTAGGCCACAGTTGGAGTACTGTGTGCAGTTCTGGTCGCCTCACTTTAGGAAAGATGTGGAAGCTTTGGAGAGGGTGCAGAGAAGATTTACCAGGATGTTGCCTGGAATAGAGAGGAAGTCATACGAGGATAGGTTGAGAGTTCTCGGCCTTTTCTCGTTGGAACGGCGAAGGATGAGGGGTGACTTGATAGAGGTTTATAAGATGATCAGAGGAATAGATAGAGTAGACAGTCAGAAACTTTTTCCCCGGGTACAACAGTGTGTTACAAGGGGACATAAATTTAAGGTGAAGGGTGGAAGGTATAGGGGAGATGTCAGGGGTGGGTTCTTTACCCAGAGAGTGGTGGGGGCATGGAATGCGCTGCCCGTGGGAGTGGTAGAGTCGGAATCATTGGCGACCTTTAAGCGGCATTTGGATAGGTACATGGATGGGTACTTAATCTAGGTTAGAAGTTCGGCACAACATCGTGGGCCGAAGGGCCTGTTCTGTGCTGTATTGTTCTATGTTCTATGTTCTATGTTGGTATGCTGACTCAAGACAGCCAAAGAGTCCCACAAATAGTAAGAGAACTCATAGGCCAGTATCCAGGAAAGTGCACATCCTGGAAAGTCCACCAACAGCTGGTTTGGAACAGTTAAATTGCTCAGCAACATCCAAATCAGAACAAATCAAAATAAACAGCTGGTTAAATGGTCACCCGGTTCTAATGGAGGTCGATACTGGAGCGCCATTTCAGCGATCATAGAAGCACGGTGGCTCAGTGGTTAGTACTGCTGCCTCAGAGCACAGGGCTCCCAGGTTCGATTCCAGTCTTGGGTGACTGTGTGGAGTTTGCACATTCTCACCGTGTCTGCATGGGTTTCCTCTGGGTGCTCCGGTTTCCTCCCACAGTCACAAAGATGTGCAGGTTAGGTGAATTGGCCATGCCAAATTGCCCATAGTGTTCAGGGATGAGTGAGCTAGGTATATTAGTCAGGGCTAATATAGGGTGGGGCGAATAAGTCTGGGTGGGTTACTCTTCAGAGGGTTGGTGTGGACTGGTTGGGCTGAAGGGCCTGTTTCCACACTGTAGGCAATCTAATTAGAACCAATCTCTAACAAAATTCACTCTATGCTTCAACCCTTTAAAAACTAAAAAAATTGCAGATGCTGGAAATCAGAAGCTAAAACAGAAATTGTTGGAAAAGCTCAGCCGGTCTTGCAGCATCTGCAGACAGAAATCGGAGTTAGTGTTTCGTGTTGAGTTGATCCTTCTTCAGAACCCTTTAGTTTGCCAGGCTGAGATCGTATACCAGGGAATGGTCTACAGATTAAGGATACAACTTTGGTTCCAGTCTCGTATGAGAATCAGTTACCACTGATTGTAGTAAAACTCAGCACAAGCATGATGAGGCAAAATTGGCTGAGAAAAATTCAACTTGATTGGCTCAACATTTTTCGATTAGAAAATTGCTGCTCGGGTGAGGTCCTACTTGAATACCTGGATGTTTTTCAGGAAGGTTATAGGGACTTTAAAGGGGTCAAGATTCCACGTTTCTGCAAGGCCCACTCAATGCTATTTGCCACCAGTTAAAGTGGCCTTTGCAGGATCAATTTGGCTGAATTTGTCATTGTTCTTTCCTCTGCCTTGGTCGATGTTGGGTTTCATTCCTTTAAGACATTTTAGTGATTTGATATATAATTGACAGTGATATCATGGTCATTGTTAGACTCATAATTCCAGATAATTTGAACTCAAATTTCACCATCTGCTGTGGTGGGATTTAAACTTGGCTTCCCACAGCATTACCTGGGTGTCTGGATTGCTCTTTTTCATTTTTTCATTGGATGAGGATGTCGCTGGCTAGGCTAGCATTCATTGCCCATCTCTAAATGTTTGGAGGGCAGTTATGAGTCAATCACATTGCTGTGGGTCTGGAATCACATATAGGCCAGGTCAGGTAAGGATGGCAGTTTCCTTCCCTAAAGGACATTAGTGACCAGATGGGTTTTTCCACCAATTGGCAATGGATTCATGGTCATCATTGACACTTCATTCTAGATTTTTTAAAAACTGAATTCAAATTTCATCTGCTGTGACAGGATTTGAATCTATGTCCCTAGAATATTATCTGGGTCTCTGGAATAACGGTTCAGTGATAATACCATTAGGCCATTATCTCCCCCTAATCACTTGTCATTCTTCTTAACTCCAATGAATACAGGGCTAGCCTGTCCAACCTTTCTTCATAAGAAAATTCACTCATTGCAGCAACCAGTCTCATGCCCCTTCTCCAAACTGCATCTAACTGCATCATTTAAACAAGGAGACCAAAAGTGTACACAGTGCTTCTGAAGTGCTCTCACCAATTCATCTGCCTCCAACTGCAGCAAAATATCCCAACTTTTATATTCCACTCTCCTTGGAATAAATAACATTTCATTTGCCATCAAATCACAATACATTGTGATTCATCTGCCAGAGCTCAGAGATCCCTCTGTACATTCGAATTCTGTAATTCTCTTCATTTAGATGGTGAGGAAGACCATGGGACATGCCAGATCATGAGGTTACAGGTTGTTATGGTATATAATTCTAATGTTTATAGTCCACAGTCCTTCTGGATGTCCAGCTTTGAGCTGCTATACCTGTTCTTTATCAATCCCATTTAGCATAGTGGTAACACAATAACACAAAAGACGATGTCTGCTTGGTGAAGACAGACTTTCCAGAAGGATTATGCAATGGCCACTTCCATCAATAGTGTTATGGATTGACGCACTGCAAAAGGTAGATTTGTGAGAATGAGGCCAAGTAATTTTTGTCATTATGTTCGTTCTTTCACCTTTTGCCACATGCCAGATGACCAGTAACAGTGCTATGCACCTATTCTTGGTAGTGAACACTGAAGTCCTCCTTATCCAGAGTATAATCTATGTCCTGAATAGCCCCAGTGGTTCTTCTGAATGGTGTACAACATGGAGAAGTACAGATTCACCAAGTGCAAAAGGGAGGGTGTTAGCAAACATTTCCTTGCCCATGTTTGACCTGATGCCAAAAAAGGAGAAAGTGAGGCACCTGCTGAACACTCTCTGCTCATTCCTGAAGAAGGGCCTGTGCCCGAAACGTCGAATCTCCTGTTCCCTGGATGCTACCTGACCTGCTGTGCTGTTCCAGCAATAAAGTTTCAACACTGATGCCAAAAAAACCTAATGGAGTTCAGATTCTATTATGGAGGTTCATAGGGATGGTGACAAAGGATTCTAGACTCTGTAGTTGTGATTATGTTGTCATGGGCTCAAAGGGCTGAGTGGCCGATCCTTGTTGTAATGACTCATGGATTCTTTCATATTAGACTGTTGCTTAATTACTCTGTGTGAATACTCTCTCATTGTTAACCTTAGTCCTCAACTATTATCAAGGAAGCCGTGACAGGGTCGATGGGACCAGGTGTGTCTACATTATGTCATGGGTTAATGCCAGGCAGATCTGTCTGCTCTTGTTCTTCTTACAACTAAGTGACTTCCTCTAACACCAGAGAGCAGTTAGGTTTTGTGCATAATGAAAAATGAAACTTTTGCAAATGAGTAATTCACCTTTATAAAACATGCTGGGTGAGAAATTAAATAGTATCTTGTCTGATTTTATAACAAGAATGAAGAACGTGGGCAAATTTGAGACGATGAACTCACAACATGACCTTAAAATACAACCAGGAACTGCAGATGCTGGAAATTTGAAACAGAAATTGCTGGAGAAACTCAGCAGGTCTGGCAGCATGTATGGAGAGAAAGCAGAGACAATATTTCAGATCCATCGATGCTTTATCAAAACTCAATGAAGGGACTCTGATGAATAGTCACACGATCCAAAACATTGATTTTGCTTTCTCTCCACAGATACTGGTCAGTTTCTTCAGTAATTTCAGCTTTGTCCCATTGTGACCTCCTCTGCAAATTGCCAAATTGGAAGGCGCTGCCTTTTACCTTTGTTGGTTGCTCACCTGAAACAGGTGTTCAGTATCCAACCTTCATGAACCGAAGTCCAAACACTGCATTTAGGTCCCAAATGAAATTGGCATAATGACAAGCCAACAAATATTAAGGTGCCACTTTTCTTCACCATTAAAATAAACAAAGGAAGTGTCAACAGACACATAAAATGGACTCAGTGAACTGTGAAGGGAAGCTATGAACGTGAGGAAAACCAAGCATATTAAAGACACTTGGGAGGATCTCACCCAATTCCCTGCACATACCTGTTTTCATCTTCAAAGACTCCCTCTGGCAACAAGTATAATGCTTCCTTCCTTCTGACTTCAATTACCTGTCATAAAGATCAACAAACAACAAATCATGAAATGAGGAAGAGGAACATTCTGGCGGGAACCGGAGCAGTTGGTAAGAAGCAAAATGACTGAGGAGGAGTCAGATTCTAGGGCCAGTAAGACTAAAAGAAGAATAAACAAAGAGAGGCGACTGAACATAGCAAGACTGGTGATCTGAGGTGTATCTGTTTTAATATGAGGAGTATGACAGGTAAAGCACATGACCTTACAGCTTGGATTGATACATATAACTTTGATGCCATGGTTATTGAGAGAGGGACAAGACTGCCAGCTTAATGTTCTAGGATTAAGAGATTTCAGATGAGATAAAGGGGGGATATAAAAAATGTAGGGGAGTTGTGTTACTGATAAGGGAGAATATCACAGTTGTACTGAGGGAAGACGCTTCGGAGGGATCATCCAGTGAGACCTTATGGAAACTGGTCAGGAACAGGAAGGGTGCAATCACTTTGATAGGATAGCACTTCAAACCTCCCAACAGCCAGTGGGTGAGAGAGGAACAGCTTTGTGGACAGATTGTAAGAAACATCTAAAAACAAAAGGGCTTTTGAAGTAAGTGGTTTTAACTTTCTCTACATTGACTGGGACTCGCTTAGTACCAGGGGTTTGGATGGGGTGGAATTTGTTAGGTGTGTCTAGGAATGTTTTTTGAAACAATATGTAAATAGTCCAATTAGGAAAAGAGCCATACTATACCTGGTACTGAGGAATGAGCAAAGCCAGGTCATCAAAGTTCCAGTGGAAGAGCATTTCAGAACAGTGACCATAATTCTGTAAGTATTAACTGATGGATAAGGATAAGATTAGTCCTTGAGTGAAAGTACAAAATTGGGGGAAGGCTAACTACCATAAAATTAGGCAGGAACTGGTGAATGTAGATTGGGGGTGGCTGTTTAAGGGTAAATCCACATCTGGTATGTGGAAACATTTAAAGGCCAGTTGATTAGAGTTCAGGACCAGCATGTTTTTGTGAAAACAAGGACGATAAGATTCGGGAACATTGGATGTCAAGAGGAACTGAGAGCTTAGTCAAAAAGGAAAAGAAGGCGTACTAAGGTTTCAGAGCCCTCGAAGAATATAAAGATAGCAGGAAAGAGTGCAAACAAGAAATTAGGAGGGCTAAAATCAGCCATGAAATGTACTTGGCAAACAGGATTAAGGAAATTTATACGTATATAAACAGCGAAAGGGTAACGAGGGAAAGGGTAAGTGCACTCAGGGACAAAGGAGATGAAATTTAAGTGTTGACCGGATGAAGTGGGTGAGGTCCTTAATGGGTACTTTGGTATCACAAGGGATAAAGACGTGGTAGATGGTGAGTCTTGGGAGGGGTATGTTAATATTCAACAGCATGTCAACGTGAAAAAGGAGGAAGCTTTGGGTCTTTTGAAAAGCATTAAGGTAGACAAGTACTCAGGACCTGATGGGATCTATCCCACAATGCTGATGGAAGCAGGTGAAGAAACTGATGGAGCCTTGTACGAAATCTGTTTCCATTTTAATCTCAGGAGAGGTCCAAGAGGACTGGAGAATAGTCAGCATTGTTCCTTTGCTTAGGAAGGGATAATCTGGGGAATTACAGGCTGGTGACCCTTATATCAGTGCTAGGAAAATTATTGGAGAAGGCTCTTAGGGTTAGGATTTACTCACATTATGAAAAATATGGACTTATTAGCGATAGGTAGTATGGCTTTGTGAAGGGAAGGTCCTGTCTCACAAATTTGATTAAGTTTTTTGAGTAAATGACAAAGATGAATGATGACGGCAAGGCAGGTGTTGTCTATATGGACTTTAGCAAAGCCTTTGACAAGTTCCCTTATGGCAAGGTGAAGTCACATGGGATCCCCCAGTGAGCTGGTAAGATGGTTACCAAACTGGCTTGGTCACAGAAGACAGACAGTAGCAGTGAAAAGGGTGTTTTTCTGACTGAAGATCTGTGACCACTGGTGTTTCTCAGGAATCAGTACTGGAACCCCTGTTGTTTTGAAAATATATAAATGATTTGGAGGAGAATGTAAGTGGCCTGATTAGTAAGTTGGCAAACAACACAAAGATTGGGGAAGCTGCAGATATGAGCAGGATTGCTAGATGATACAGCAGGATAGGATAGATTCTTGGGCAGAGAAATGGAGGATGGAATTTAATCTGGAAAAATGTGAGATTTTGGAAGATCTAATACAAGGGGGAATATACAGTAAATGGCAGAACCTTCAATGTACAGAAGATCAAAGTATACAGGTCCAATGCTCCCCGAAAGTGGCAACACAAGTGTATAAGGTGGTCAAGAAGGCATATGCATGCTTGTCTTAATCAGTCAGCGCATAAAATATAAAAAATTGGCAAGTTATGTTGCAGCTACATAGAACATTAGTTCAGCCATATTTGGAATAATGTGTAAAGTTCTCTACATGAAGAATGTGGAGGTTTTGGAGAGGGTACAGAAATGGTTTACTCGGATGTTGCCTGGTTTTGAGGATATTAGCTGTGAGGAGAGATTGGACAAACTTGATTTGTTTTCACTTGAACATCAAAGGATGAGTGCTGACCTGATAGAAGTTTACAAAATTATGAGAGGCATGGATAGAATACAAACTCAGTGTTTATTTCACAGGGTAAAACTGTCAACTACTTGGGGTGGAGGTGCCCGTGTTGGACCAGGGTATACAAATTCAGAAGTCCATAAGACCATGAGACATAGGAGCAGAAATTAGGCTACTCAGCCCATCAAGTCTGATCCACCATTCAATCATGGCTCATCCCCATTCTGCTGCTTTCTCCCTGTAACTCTTGATCCCCATGATATGCAAGAACCTACCTATCTCAGTCTTAAATATACTCAATGATCTGGCCTTCTGTGGCAATGAATTCCAAAGATTCACAAATCTCTGGCTGAAGACGTTTCTCCTTACCTCCATTCTAAAAGGTATTCCCTTTACTCTAAAGCTATGCTCTCAGGTCCTAGTCTCTCCTACCAATGGTAACATCTTTCCAATATCTACTCTGTCCAGGTAATTCAGTATTCTGCATGTTTCAATTAGATCCCCCCCATATCATTCTAAACACCGTTAAATATAAACTCAGGGGGCATAGCTTTAAATTAAGGGGTGGTAGGTGTCGGACAGATGTTAGGGGTAGATTCTTTACTCAGCGAGTCGTGAGTTCATGGAATGCCCTGCCAGTAGCAGTGGTGGACTCTCCCTCTTTATGGGCATTTAAACGAGCATTGGATAGGCATATGGAGGATAGTGGGCTAGTGTAAGTTAGGTGGGCTTGGATCAGCGCAACATCGAGGGCCAAAGGGCCTGTACTGCACTGTATTCTTCTATGTTCTAGGTCCTCAAATGTTCCTCATATGTTAAGCTTTTCATTTCTGGGACCATTCTTGTGAAACTCCTCTGAACATGCTCCGGGGCCAGTACATCCTTCCTGAGATAAGGGCCCAAAACTGCGCACAATACTCCAAATGTGGCCTGATTAGAGCCTTATAGAGCCTACACCAGGTTATAGTCCAACTGGTTTATTTGAAATCCAAAGCTTTTGGTATGCTGCTCCTTCGTCAGGTGATGTCCTGATAAAGGTGATGTCACCTGATGAAGGAGCAACACTCCGAAAGCTTGTGATTTCAAGTAAACTTGTTGGACTATAATCTGGTGTCATGTGACTTCTGACTTGAATTACTTGGGGATGTAAGTGTAAGATAAAAGGGGGTAAGTTTAAAGGATATGTGCGAGGCAAGTTTTTTACACAGAGGATGTTAAGTGCCTGGAATGCACTGCCACAGGAGATGGTGGAGTCAGATACAAAGCAACATTTAAGAGGCATCTTTACGGATATATGAACAGGCAAGGAATATGGAAAACAGACTGTGTAGGGACAAAAGGTTTTCAGTTAGAAAGGCACTGTGTGTAGGCACAGTCTTGGTAGGCTGAAAGACCTGTTCCTGTCCTTCGTTCTAAGAACGTAAGATTAGATTACGTACAGTGTGGAAACAGGCCCTTTGGCCCAACAAGTCCACCTCGACCCTCCGAACAGCAATCCACCCACACCCAACGCTACGGGCAATTTAGCATGGCCAATTCACCTAACTGTACATTTTTGGATTGTGGGAGGAAACCCACACAAACACAGGGAGAATGTATAAGCTCCATACAGACAGTTGCCCGAGGCGGGAATTGAACCCAGGTCTCTGGTGCTATGAGGCAGCAGCGTTAACCACTGTGCCACCATGCCACCTATTCTAGGAGCAGGAATAAATAGTTCAGTCCCTTGAGCTTGTTTCACCATTCAACATGATCATAGCTGATCTCATCTTCGCCTCATCGCTACTTTACTGCCTGCGCCCTTTTACTCTTCAACCTGTTACTAATTAAAAATCCTTTCATCTCTTTCCTTAAGCTTGCTCAATGTACCAGCATCAACTGCACACTGGGGTAGGGAATTCCACTGCTTCACAACCCTTTAAGAGAGAATTTCATCCCTGTTTTAAACCCTCTACCCCGATCCGAAAACTATGACTTCTCATTCCAGATTACCCCACAAGATGAAACATCTTCTCTCCAGCTATTTTGTAAATCACCTTTAATATCTTACATGATCAAATAGATCTCTTTTTGTTCTAAACTCGAGACTATAGGCCTAAACGTTGCCATTCTATTCTTCTGATCAAAATAGATAACCTCACAATTGTCCACATAAAACTCCACCTGCAAATTCTGGCCCATTCGCCTCACTTATCCATCTCCATTTTAAATTTCTTCATTGCAACTTACTCTTCCAACCTATTTTAGTGCCATCTGCAAATTTGATGAAGGTACCTTCAATCCCTGCATCCAAGTCATAAATATAGATTGTAACTAATTGGGGCCAGAGGATCGAACACTGTGGTACCCCACTAGTTACATTTTAGCAACCGGAAAAAGACCTACTTTTCTCAAATCTAGGCTTTCTGTTGGTTAACTAATTCTCTATCCAAGCCAATAAATTATCCCTAAGAGAGAAAGTGAGGGCTGCAGATGCTGGAGATCAGAGCTGAAAATGTGTTGCTGGAAAAGCGCAGCTGGTCAGGCAGCATCTAAGGAACAGGAGAATCAACGTTTAAGAAGGGCTTATGCCCGAAATGTCGATTCTCCTGTTCCTTGGATGCTGCCTGACCTGCTGCGCTTTTCCAGCAACACGTTTTCAGCTCAGAATAAATTATCCCTAACCCTGTACGATCTTAACTGGAAAGTGGATCACAGATTTCACTGTTACCGAGAGTGAAATATGGCGCCCAGGAACTGAGCAAGATCAAAATCCTGGAATATCCCCCTAAATCACATTATAGACCAACTCACAGCAGGTGGACTGTAGCAGTTCAAGAAGAAAGCTCACCATCACCTTCTCAAGAGCAACTAGGGACAAGCAATAAATGTTGGCCAGCCAGCGACATTCACAGCTTACAAATGAATTGAGAAAACAAAAATTGCCCAGATAATGTTACCTGCTGGATATTCTGACAGAAGGCAGGCAGGCTGGTCAGTTGGCTAATGAGGTTCAGGTAGGCAGAGCATAGGGCATGAATTGCACAGCGTGTCCACACTGGCAGGTTATCCTCATTGGTGAATGAAAGTTCCTGTAAATGAAGATACTTTATTGCCTCTTCCAACCATACTGAACTCAGAAGAAGATTAGTACATATTTACATATGACACCGCAGTGGGATAAGATACACACACGTGAGATAGATAAAGTATGGGCATAAAGGAGTTAAGGAATAAGCAATCTTTGATAAAATAATTAAGCAACTGATAAATAACAGAGGAATATTATGGAACATAACTACATGAACATAACAGATAGGATCAAGAGCAGGGCCAGTGATCCTTCGGGCCAGCTCTTCCATAAGACTGATCTTCTGCCTAAACGCCTCCTTCCCCGCCCCTTCTTCATATCCCTACATATCTGTCATACCACAAAATATATATTGTTTGATATTTTGAGTATTTCAAAGCATAACAAAAGAAAAACAAAAATAAACATTAGGGAGAGTAATATGGACTTAAGAAGGAAAATAGTAATCCATACAATCAGAGTAACTCAGGATCTTTACTAACATTACAAAGTCAAAAGATAGCTGAAAAGCCAACTGAGAAATGGATGGAGCCTGAAGATAAAGTTTTTAAAAAATGAAAACAAAGGTCCTGACCCTCTGCCTTTTGTCTGCTGGCATTCATGGTCAGTGAACCCCCAGTATTTCCCCTTTACACCTTCCCAGGCTCTTGACTTTCAGCCTGGTACCCTTGCTGTCCATTGGCTGCTGCCACCCTGAGTACATTGTTTATGCTGCTAACATTCCTTGAAAAACACACAAAAAGTTCTTGTTACGGTGTTACTGGACCAGATTTATACTATTTACTCAGTGACCATCTCCGATACTCCATATTGCTGGATTTGCACAACTTGGACTCTGGTCAAACATTATCACTTTTTCTTTTTTGTAGTTTTTAAATTAAGCAGCACTTCTCATCTACTCAATCTGGGGCTCAGTGAGATACTCACCTCTACCAATTAGAAACTAACAGAAGAACCATGAGCTACTGATATCTCTAGGTTAGCATGTTCCAATGCTTTTTCAGGTATTGCAGCTTTTTATTATGGATTTCACTTACAATTCTGCTTTTAAAATTTATTTGGGAATGTTATTTTCTTTTGCTTGCTCCCCAGTTTTTTTTATGTACTTCATGGTTCTATTGATACATTAGACCAAAAGTATCAAAAGCACAGAAAGCAACTGGCAGATGCCACAGTCAAGTTCCCTATATCGAAAATGCCACCAGAATATACCCGCATTTACCACACTGACAGGGTCCGAAAGGAAGTGACTAGGAGACAGTAAGGATTGCAGATGCTGGAAGTCAGAGTCAATAGAAGTGAAGCTGGAAGAGCACAGCAGATCAGGCAGTATCCGAGCAGCAGGAATGTCAACATTTCGGGCTGAAACCCTTTGTCGGGACTGGGGAGGGGAGAGAGCCCAGATGTACATACAGGGAGGAATTTGGGGGTGGGGAAGGGGTAGGTGGGATGGTGATAGATGGATGCAGGTAAGGGGTTATTGTGATTGGTCAGTGGGAAGGGTGGAGTGGATAGGTGAGTAGGAAGACAGACAGGTTAGGACAGGTCGGGAAAGCGAGGAGGAGGAGTGGGGCTAGACATGGGATAAGGCTGAGGGAGGAGGGACTTTAAAACTGGTGAAGTCGATGTCAAGGCCATTGGGCTGTAAGCTTCCCAGTTTCCGTTTGACCTCACTCTGACAGTGGAGGAGGCCAAGGATGGACATGTCGCTGGGGCAGTGGGAGGGGGAATTTGTGTGGATGGCAACCAAAAGGTCAGGTTGGTCAGTGCGTCCAGAGCATAGAAACTCCACGAACTGGTCCCCAAGTCTGCATTTGGTCTTGCCGATATAGAAGAGATCACATCAACTGCAATAAATGATGTGCAGTTGAATCTCTGTTGGATCTGAAAGGATTATTTAGAGTCTTGGACAGAGGTGAGAGGGGAGATGTTGCATCTCTTTCAGGGCAGGGAAAGGTACTAGGTGTGGTTGAGAAGTTGGTGGGATGTGTGGAGTTGACAAGGGATTTGTGGAGTGAGCTGTCCCTGTGGAATGCAGACGGGGTGGGGAAGGAAATATCTTTTTGGAGGTGTGGTCTGATTGTAGGTGACCATGTTGGGCTGAATGGCCTGTTTCCACGCTATGGGGATTCTATATATATGATTCTTAAAGGGTTTGACAGGTAGGTGCTGAGAGAGCGCTTCCCTTCATGAGATACTCTCGGACTAGAGGGCATAGTCGCAGAATTAAGGGGCACCAATTGACAATTGAGATGAAGAGGAAATTCTTCTCTCAAAGAGTTTTGTATCTTTGGAAGTCCTTGTCACGGAGAGCTATGGGAGCAGAGTCCTTGCGGATATTTAAGGATGACAGATAGTTGGATTATTAATCTGTAGAGGAATCAAGGATTATGGGAAAAGAGCAGGAAAGTGGACATGAGGAATGTCAGATCAGTCATGATCCTATTGACTGGTGCAGGAGGATTCATGGACCAAATGACCTACTCTTTTTATTTCCCATATTTTTATAGTAAACTCGGTTGGGTTTTATTAACAATCAATAATAATTTTATGTCATTATAAGACTCTTAATTCAAGATTTTCTTTTTATTGAATTAAAGTTCTACCATGGTGAGATTCGAATCCAGATCCCCAGAAAAATACCTGGCTCCTTTCATTAATAGCCTAGCGATAATACCATTAGGTCATAGCCTTTCTGTCAATTAAGTTATTTCTTAACTCTTACGTTCCTGTATTTTAACTGGAGGCCATGTGGGATAGTCACTACTTTAGAATTAGCACAGTGGAACATACGATGAATGGAACAAGTCATGCAAGATGAGGATTCACCAAAGTATTACAGATCATAGCACATACCTGGAGGGCTAATACCACCCGAATAAGATCCACAACTACCTCCTCATTGGCCAGTTCCACGCTGATGAGTGCAAGCATGGCATAGAGTGCATCGTAATGGATATGGGAGTTATTCTCCTGTTTACAGCTCATATAGATATATCTGTACAATGTCTGTGAGTGCTGCAAAAAAGATGCAAACTTTCATCAAAATGGGCAGTTATTCACCACACAAAGAATGTAGAAATTCACTGGGATTTGTGTGGTCGCCTGTTGAATTGCAGTAGATGGTAAGCCGAAAATAAAAGCATGAGGGAACAGGAGATTAGAGGAAATTCTGAAACAAATTTGGTTGTCCCTTTAATCTATTCTTACCATAAAAGAGGGAGATATGGAAATGACACACTGGCAATGGAGTTGACAAAATAGAGTGTAATGGGATATGAAGAAACCATACTAGGAAGTGAAATATGGAGGGGACAAACTGAGAAGCAGTGGGATATGGACAGGACACAACAGAGAGCACTGAGGAATTAAGTGCCACACTCGGGAGCAATGACATATGACATGTCCCACTGGGGAGCAGTTATTATGGCGTGTCTTACTGTGGAGCAGTGAGGTTTGGCGTGTCCCACTGGGGTGCAGTGAGATATGGCGTGTCCCACTGGGGAGCAGTCAGATATGGCGTGTCCCACTGGGGAGCAGTCAGATATGGCGTATCCCACTGGGGAGCAGTGAGATATGGTGGGTCTCACTGGGAAGCAGTGAGGTTTGGCGTGTCCCACTGGGGAGCAGTCAGATATGGCGTATCCCACTGGGGAGCAGTGAGATATGCGTATCCCACTAGGGAGCAGTGAGGTTTGGCGCAT
Source organism: Chiloscyllium plagiosum (assembly GCF_037043375.1). NCBI lineage: Eukaryota > Metazoa > Chordata > Chondrichthyes > Orectolobiformes > Hemiscylliidae > Chiloscyllium > Chiloscyllium plagiosum. The sequence continues at coordinate 1,950,185 of NW_028270148.1, forward strand.
TTCACTGGGGAGCAGTCAGATATGGTGTGTCCCACTGGGGAGCAGTGAGGTTTGGCGTGTCTCACTGGGGAGCAGTCAGATATGGCATGTCTCACTGGGGAGCAATGACATATGACATGTCCTACTGGGGAGCAGTGAGATATGGCATGTCCCACTGGGGAGCAGTGAGTTATGCGTGTCCCACTAGGGAGTAGTGAGGTTTGGCGTGTCCCACTGGGGAGCAGTCAGATATGGCGTGTCCCACTGGGGAGCAGTGAGGTTTGGCGTGTCCCACTGGGGAGTAGTCAGATATGGCGTGTCCCACTGGGGAGCAATGACATATGACATGTCCTACTGGGGAGCAGTGAGGTTTGGCGTGTCCCACTGGGGAGCAGTCAGATATGGTGTGTCCCACTAGGGAGTAGTGAAGTTTGGCGTGTCCCACTGGGGTGCAGTCAGATATGGCGTGTCCCACTGGGGAGCAGTGAGGTTTGGCGTGTCCCACTGGGGAGCAGTCAGATATGGCGTGTCCCACTGGAGAGCAGTGAGATATGGTGTGTCCCACTGGGGAGCAATGAGGTTTGGTGTGTCCCACTGGGGAGCAATGACATATGACATGTCCTACTGGGGAGCAGTGAGATATGGCGTGTCTCACTGCGGAGCAGTGAGGTTTGGCGTGTCCCACTGGGGTGCAGTGAGATATGGTGTGTCCCACTGGGAAACAGTGAAGTTTGGCGTGTCCTATTGGGGAGCAGTCAGATATGGGGTGTACCACAGGGGAGCAGTGAGATATGGTGTGTCCCACTAGGGAACAGTGAGGTTTGGCGTGTCCTACTGGGGAGCAGTCAGATATGGCATGTCCCACTGGGGAGCAGTGAGGTTTGGCGTGTCCCACTGGGGAGCAGTCAGATATGGCGTGTACCACTGGGGAGCAGTCAGATATGGCATGTCCCACAGTGGAGCAGTGAGGTTTGGTGTGTCCCACTGGGGAGCAGTCAGATATGGTGTATCCCACTGGGGAGCAGTGAGGTTTGCCGTGTCCCACTGGGGAGCAGTGAGATATGGCGTGTCACACTGGGGAGCAGTGAGATATGGCGTGTCTCACTGGGGAGCAGTGAGGTTTGGTGTGTCCCACTGGGGAGCAGTCAGATATGGTGTGTCCCACTGGGGAGCAGTGAGATATGGCGTGTCCCACTGGGGAGCAATCAGATATGGTGTGTCCCACTGGGGAGCAGTGAGGTTTGGTGTGTCCCACTGGGGAGCAGTGAGGTTTGGCGTGTCCCATTGGGGAGCAGTCAGATATGGCATCTCCCACTGTGGAGCAGTGAGATATGGCGTGTCTCACTGTGGAGCAGTGAGATATGGCGTGTCTCACTGGGGAGCAGTGAGGTTTGGCGTGTCCCACTGGGGAGCAGTCAGATATGGCGTGTACCACTGGGGAGCAGTGAGGTTTGGCGTGTCCCACTGGGGAGCAGTGAGGTTTGGCGTGTCCCACTGGGGAGCAGTCAGATATGGCGTGTCCCAATGCAGAGCAGTGAGGTTTTGCGTGTCCCACTGGGGAGCAGTCAGATATGGTGTGTCTCACTGGGGAGCAGTGAGGTTTGGCGTGTCCCACTGGGGAGCAGTCAGATATGGCGTGTACCACTGGGGAGCAGTGAGGTTTGGTGTGTCCCACTGGGGAGCAGTCAGATATGGTGTGTCCCACTGGGGAGCAGTGAGATATGGCGTGTCCCACTGGGGAGCAATCAGATATGGTGTGTCCCACTGGGGAGCAGTGAGGTTTGGTGTGTCCCACTGGGGAGCAGTGAGGTTTGGCGTGTCCCATTGGGGAGCAGTCAGATATGGCATCTCCCACTGTGGAGCAGTGAGATATGGCGTGTCTCACTGTGGAGCAGTGAGATATGGCGTGTCTCACTGGGGAGCAGTGAGGTTTGGCGTGTCCCACTGGGGAGCAGTCAGATATGGCGTGTACCACTGGGGAGCAGTGAGGTTTGGCGTGTCCCACTGGGGAGCAGTGAGGTTTGGCGTGTCCCACTGGGGAGCAGTCAGATATGGCGTGTCCCAATGCAGAGCAGTGAGGTTTTGCGTGTCCCACTGGGGAGCAGTCAGATATGGTGTGTCTCACTGGGGAGCAGTGAGGTTTGGCGTGTCCCACTAGGGAGCAGTCAGATATGGCGTGTACCACTGGGGAGCAGTGAGGTTTGGTGTGTCCCACTGGGGAGCAGTCAGATATGGTGTGTCCCACTGGGGAGCAGTGAGATATGGCGTGTCCCACTGGGGAGCAATCAGATATGGTGTGTCCCACTGGGGAGCAGTGAGGTTTGGTGTGTCCCACTGGGGAGCAGTGAGGTTTGGCGTGTCCCATTGGGGAGCAGTCAGATATGGCATCTCCCACTGTGGAGCAGTGAGATATGGCGTGTCTCACTGTGGAGCAGTGAGATATGGCGTGTCTCACTGGGGAGCAGTGAGGTTTGGCGTGTCCCACTGGGGAGCAGTCAGATATGGCGTGTACCACTGGGGAGCAGTGAGGTTTGGCGTGTCCCACTGGGGAGCAGTGAGGTTTGGCGTGTCCCACTGGGGAGCAGTCAGATATGGCGTGTCCCAATGCAGAGCAGTGAGGTTTTGCGTGTCCCACTGGGGAGCAGTCAGATATGGTGTGTCCCACTGGGGAGCAGTGAGGTTTGGCGTGTCCAACTGGGGAGCAGTCAGATATGGTGTGTACCACTGGGGAGCAGTGAGGTTTGGCGTGTCCCACTGGGGAGCAGTGAGGTTTGGCGTGTCCCACTGGGGAGCAGTCAGATATGGCATCTCCCACTGGGGAGCAGTCAGATATGGTGTGTCCCACTGGGGAGCAGTGAGGTTTGGCGTGTCCAACTGGGGTGCAGTCAGATATGGCATATCCCACTGGGGAGCAGTGAGGTTTGGCGTGTCCGACTGGGGAGCAGTCAGATATGGCATGTCCCACTGGGGAGCAGTGAGGTTTGGCGTGTCCTAGATAGACAGACAGATTACTGATCAATAGGGTGAATCAAGGGTGGCAGGGAAAGTGCAGGGAAATGGACCTGAGGGATTAGATGCCAAATGGCCTACTACTATTCCTATTTCTTATGGTCTTAAACTCAGGAGAATATAAGAGGCTCACCTTCTTCATAAAGAGTGTATCCTGACGGGAGCACTTGTCCACTTTTAGCATGAGGACAGAGATGTCTGGAACAATACTGAAGAGGAAGAGGAAAACACCATCAGTTTGAGAATACTCAGACACACTCATACAGATTGACAGAAATGGATAGATACAGACAAAAACACAGAAATAAAGATATATTTTTGATCACAAATACAGAGATATTCAAAAGGTGTCGAAGAATACAAGTTCTACCGCCTGCAGGGCCAATGTCTAAAGTGGGATTAAGTTGGAACGTTTGCTTTCTCTGATGGAACGAACCATTATGGATGAAGTCATCTTTTTTGTACTGTAGTAAGTTCATAAATTCATAAAATATAGGAGCAGAATTAGGCCATTCGGCCCATTGAGTCTGCACCGCTCTTTGCTCATGGCTGATATATTCCTCACTCCCATTTTCCTCCTTTCTCTCCATATCCCTTCATCCCATTACCAATTAAAAATCTGTCTAACTCTTAATCGTTCTATAATGCTATATAGAGAACACATAGATACAGACAAACACAAGTAAACCCAAAAATAGATAGACACGGCACAACACCGAATGGTTGTTTGTTAAACTTTAGCAAGATATATACTCTTGAGACAGTATTAGAGCCACTGCATGTTAATGATCTACACTTGGTTAGCAGGACACAACTTAAAAATGTGCACATGATATAAAACATATTGTAAGCTGCGAGGAGAATAGCGATAAATTTCAAGAGCAAAGGATTAAAGTTGTGGAATACTGCAGCAGATGAAATTTAATACAGACAAAGCATGAAGCAATTCTTTTTGTGAGGAAGAATAAGGAGGGCCGGTATAAAATAAAGGCTACAATTCTAGGCAGTGGTGTATTCAGCAACATGTTATGCTGAGGGTACGTTGTACATATTCATACTGAAATTGAACGTTTGGGATCTTTTATTTTGTCTAAAGGCAAACTATTGACTTTTATACAGTAATAAGTTTGAAGGACTGACATGCATACTTGGTTTGAGCAGAATAAATACCATTGCAATGACAAAAAGAAATCGACAACACTGAAAAAAACGTTATCGAGTCATACTGCATGGAAACTGACCCTTCAGTTAAACTTATATCTTCCAAACAAGTTTCCCAAACTAAACTATTCCCACTTGCCTGCATTTGGCCTGCATCCTTCCAAACCGTTCCTATTCATGTAGCAGTCCAAATGTCTTTTAAACATTGTAACTATTTGTGGGCGGCACAGTGGCACAGTGGTTAGCACTGCTGCCTCATATTGCCAGAAACCCGGGCTCAATTCCCGTCTCAGGAGTTTGCATATTCTCCCTGTGTCTGCGTAGGTTTCCTCCCACAGTCCAAAAATGCGCAGATTGGGTAAATGTAGGAGAATGGGTCTAGGTGGGTTGCTCTTCAGAGGGTCGGTATGGACTAATCTAGATTTCATGAAGAAAGAGATAGCTGAAGTAAGATTGACTACCTCATCTGGCAATTTTTCCACATACAAACTACACTTTGTGAAAAAGTTGCCCCTCAGGTCCCTTTTAAAACTTTTTCTTCTTACCTTAAATATATGCCCCCTGTTTTTGACTACCCCAGCCTAGGGAAAAGACCTTTGCTGTCCACCTTATCTATGCCCCTCATGATTTTACAAACCTCTCTAAGGTCAGCCCTTAGGCTCCTACACTCCAGTGAGAAAAGTCCCAGCCTCTCATAGAGTCATAGAGATGTACAGCACGGAAACTGCCAGAGAAAAACTGAGCAGGGAGAATGGCCACACCCCTTTCATTTTAACCTTGATTGCCTTTTATCTGAGGCAGTATCTGTTAGCTAGAATCAAACTGGTCCTAAAACTCTTCAAACCTTGACTTTTGCAATCATTGCTTTTACGACCTCTCTGAATGAAAAGCAAAGGACAGCATAATCTTGTTAAAGTAGCAGCATTGTCACATGATGTTAGGAAGAACCTTTACAAAACACTGATTCAGCTTCAGTAGGACGAAGCACACTGTCTGGAGAATGTGAGGGCTTCTGAGAACTTCAGTCACTCAAGTGGTTGGAGAAGCTAGACTTCATGAAGAAAGAGATGGCTGAGGTAAGATTGATGGAAATATTGAAAATTATGAGAAGTCATGACAGAGCAGGTAAAGAAAAATTGTTCCCATTGGCGAAGAGGCGAGAACCAGGGACACTGAATTAAGCTGATTGAATGAGCCAGTAACACGTGGTTAGGATCATCAGTCTACAATCTGAGAATACAGTGGTGGCAGATGTGATTGTGGATATCAAAATGAATTTGATTATGTGAAGAGCGAAGATTTGCAGGGCTAGCACTGGCTGAGTTGTTCTTGCAGAGAGATAATACAAACATGACAGTCTGAATATCCTGCTTCTATGTTGTTCTATCAGTGCAATGGTCCACTTGGGGCATACCTGACATGAGAGAACTTATGTCTATTCCCTTGGCGGTCGATCAGACTGAGAAGGATCTCTATGACGAGGAGGCGATGTTCAGCATCCTCCATTAATGAGGTAGAGAGAAGAGGTTCCAGGAAGGAGGTGGGCAGGGTCGCTAAAAGGTTATTGCTCTGGAACCCAATTGTCACCTTCAAATAAAAGAAATTTTAAAAATCATAAACTACAACCAAACTCACTATAGAATGGCCAGAGGAATAAGTTGCAATATTAAGCACAAAAATAACTTAAATTCACTCAACTCATCTTTTAAATTCTTAATTGTGATTTAAACCCACATTTCTGCTTATTCTGGTGAGAAATTCAATTCAATTCAAATACTCATCATGACAGGCTGGAATACATTTCTACCTTATAATGTACTTAATCCTGTCAAATGCTCTCAGGGCATGGACAGCTCAGAATTAGATACAAGGTACAGCATCCACCACACGGTCTTCATCAAAAACTCCCAGGACAGGTATAGCAAAACATTTAATGGGGAGTACTGCATTGTCAGAACTGGAAATCCTGAGCGAATTTCTTTTTCTGTTCTCAAACTGTCAGGCTGATTGCACCGAGTTAACTCTTTATTTGATGATTTGGGTATGCACAACTGAAACACTTTCTGACTTACCAATGAGTAGACAGTCAGAAACTTTTTCCCCGGGTGCAACACAGTGTTACAAGGGGACATAAATTTAAGGTGAAGGGTGGAAGGTATAGGGGAGATGTCAGGGGTGGGTTCTTTACCCAGAGAGTGGTGGGGGCATGGAATGCGCTGCCTGTGGGAGGGGTAGAGTCAGAATCTTTGGTGACCTTTAAGCGGCAATTGGATAGGTACATGGATGGGTGCTTAAGCTAGGACAAACGTTCGGCACAACACCGTGGGCCGAAGGGCCTGTTCTGTGCTGTATTGTTCTATGTTCTATGAGTCTTCACTGGAGCATTGTAGGAATATATTTGAAAAGTCATACCTGTAGGAGGGATTTTAGCAACATCAACTGAATCATTCGATTTCCATTATCCCTGCAACAGGAAGCAGAATTAGAAATGAGTGCTCAGTCAAAGGCCTGTTTTACTGAAATGAATACAAAATAACAAAATAATCAGTCAGCTGACACTGGTACAGACCAGTATCAGACTGTATCCTCTCTCCTACTCTGTTTTGACCACATAATCGGGATGGCTGTACTGATGTCTGGAGTACTTGTGTCCTCTGCACAGCAGTACTCCTCTCCACTAAACGTCTTAAATAAATTCACTCATGGGATGTCAGCATTGTCATAGAGACCAGCATTTGGTACACATATCTCAATATGCCCCCCAATAACAGCAGGGAGATGGAAGAAAGCATAGGTCGGCAGATTTTGGAAAAGTGTGGACGTAGTAGGGTTGTTGTAATGGGTGACTTTAACTTTCCAAATATTGATTGGAACCTCCTTCGAGCAGATGGTTGGAAGGATCTGTTTTTGTAAGGTGTGTTCAGGAGGGTTTCCTAACTGAGTACGTTGACAGGCTGATGAGGGGAGAGGCCATTCTAGACTTGGTGCTCGGAAACGAGCCAGGGCAGCTATCAGATCTTGTGGTGGGAGAGCATTTTGGTGATAGTGACCACAACTGCCTCACATTCTACATAGCTATGGAGAAGGAGAGGATTAGGCAAAATGGGAGGATATTTAATTGGGGAAGAGGAAACGATGATGTGATTAGACATGAATTAGGAAGCATGGATTGGGAGCAATTGTTCCATGGTAAAGGCACTATAGACATGTGGAGACTGTTTAAGGAACAGTTGTTGCAAGTGATGAATAAATATGTCCCTCTGAGACAGGCAAGAAGTGGTAAGATAAAGGAACTTTGAATGACGAGAGCGGTGGAGCTTCTCGTCAAAAGGAAAAAGGTAGCTTACATAAGGTGGAGGAAGCTAGGGTCAAGCTCAGCTCTCGAGGATTACAGGCAGGCGAGGAAGGAGCTCAAAAATGGTCTGAGGAGAGCCAGGAGGGGGCACGAGAAAGACTTGGCAGAACGGATTAGGGAGAACACAAAGGCATTTTACACTTTGTAAACGAACTTTGTAGTGAATGAAACCTTTGAAGAGCAGGTGTGCATGCTGGAATGGATAGAGATAGAGGAAGCTGGTGTGCTGAAAATTTTGTCAAACATTAAGATTGACAAGTTGCCAGGCCCGGACCAGATTTGTCCTCGGCTGCTTTGGGAAACGAGAAATGCGATTGCTTCGCCACTTGTGAAGATCTTTGCATCCTCGCTCTCCACTGGAGTCGTACCTGAGGACTGGAGAGAGGCAAATGTAATTCCTCTCTTCAAGAAAGGAAATAGGGAAATCCCCGGCAATTACAGACGTGTCAGTCTCACGTCTGTCGTCTGCAAGGTGTTAGAAAGGATTCTGAGGGATAGGATTTATGACCATCTGGAAGAGTATGGCTTGATTAAATGCAGTCAACACGGCTTTGTGAGGGACAGGTCATGCCTCACAAACCTTATCGAGTTCTTTGAGGATGTGGCGAGAAATGTTGATGAGGGTTGAGCTGTGCATGTAGTGTGTATGGACTTCAGCAAGGCATTTGATAAGGTTCCCCATGGTAGGCTCATTCAGAAGGTCAGGAGGAATGGGATACAGGGGAACTTAGCTGTCTGGATACAGAATTGGCTGGCCAACAGAAGACAGCGAGTGGTAGTAGAAGGAAAATATTCTGCCTGCAAGTCAGTGGTGAGTGGTGTTCCACAGGGCTCTGTCCTTGGGCCTCTACTGTTTGTAATTTTTATTAATGACTTGGATGAGGGGATTGAAGGATAGGTCAGCAAGTTTGCAGACGACACAAAGGTTGGAGGTGTCGTTGACAGTATAGAGGGCTGTTGTAGGCTGCAGCGGGACATTGACAGGATGCAGAGATGGGCTGAGAGGTGGCAGATGGAGTTCAACCTGGATAAATGCGAGGTGATGCATTTTGGAAGGTCGAATTTGAAAGCTGAGTACAGGATTAAGGATAGGATCCTTGGCAGTGTGGAGGAACAGAGGGATCTTGGTGTGCAGGTACATAGATCCCTTAAAATGGCCACCCAAGTGGACAGGGTTGTTAAGAAAGTAAATGATGTTTTGGCTTTCATTAACAGGGAGATTGAGTTTAAGAGTCGTAAGATCTTGTTGCAGCTCTATAAAACTTAGGTTTGACCGCACTTGGAATACTGCGTCCAGTTCTGGTCGCCCTATTATAGGAAAGATGTGGATGCTTTGGAGAGGGTTCAGAGGAGGTTTACCAGGATGCTGCCTGGACTGGAGGGCTTATCTTATGAAGAGAAGTTGACTGAGCTCGGACTTTTTTCATTGGAGAAAAGGAGGAGGAGAGGAGACCTAATTGAGGTATACAAGATAATTAGAGGCATTGATAGAGTCAATAGCCAGAGACTATTTCCCAGGGCAGAAATGACTAACACGAGGGGTCATAGTTTTAAGCTGGTTGGAGGAAAGTATAGAGGGGATGTCAGAGGTGGGTTCTTTACACAGAAAGTTGTGAGAGCATGGAATGCGTTGCCAGCAGCAGTTGTGGAAGAAAGGTCATTGGGGACATTTAAGAGTCTACTGGACATGCATAGGGTCACAGAAATTTGAGGGTGCATACATGAGGATCAGTGGTCGGCACAACATCATGGGCTGAAGGGCCTATTCTGTGCTGTACTGTTATAGAGTCATAGAGATGTACAGCATGGAAACAGACCCTTCAGTCCAACCCGTCCATGCCGACCAGATATCCCAACCCAATCTATTCCCACCTGCCAGCACCCAGCCCATATCCCTCCAAACCCTTCCTATTCATATACCAATCCAAATGCCTCTTAAATGCTGCAATTGTACCAGTCTCCACCACATCCTCTGGCAGCTCATTCCATACACGTACCACCCTCTGCGTGAAAAGGGTGACCCTTAGGTCTCTTTTAAATCTTTCCCCTCTCATCCTAAACCTATGCCCTCTAGTTCTGGACTCCCCAACCCCAGGGAAAAGACTTTGCCTATTTATCCTATCCATGCCCCTCATAATTTTGCAAACCTCTATAAGGTCACCCCTCAGCCTCCGACACTCCAGGGAAAACAGCCCCAGCCTGTTCAGCCTCTCCATGTAGCTCAGATCCTCCAACCCTGGCAACATCCTTGGAAATCTTTTCTCAACCCTTTCAAGTTTCACAACATCGTTCCGATAGGAAGGAGACCAGAACTGTACACAATATTCCAACAGTGGCCTAACCAATGTCCTGTACAGCCGCAACATGACCTCCCAACGTCTGTACTCAATACTCTGACCAATAAAGGAAAGCATACCATACGCCTTCTTCACTATCCTATCTACCTGCGACTCCACTTTCAAGGAGCTATGAACCTGCACTCCAAGGTCTCTTTGTTAAGTAACACTCCCTAGGACCTTACTATTAAGTGTATACGTCCTGCTAAGATTTGCTTTCCCAAAATGCAGCACCTCGCATTTATCTGAATTAAATTTCATCTGCCACTTCTCAGCCCAATGGGCCATCTGGTCCAGATCCTGTTGTAATCTGAGGTAACCCTCTTCGCTGTCCACTACACCTCCAATTTTGGTGTCATCTGCAAACTTACTACTGTACCTCTCATGCTCGCATCCAAATCATTTATGTAAATGACAAAATGTAGAGGACTCAGCACCGATCCTTGTGGCACTCCACTGGTCACAGGCCTCCAGTCTGAAAAACAACCCTCCACCACCACCCTCTATCTTCTACCTTTGAGCCAGTTCTGTATCCAAATGCTAGTTCTCCCTGTATTCCATGAGATCTAACCTTGCTAATCAGTCTCCCATGGGGAACCTTGTCGAACGCCTTACTAAAGTCCATATAGATCACATCTACTGCTCTGCCCTCATCAATTTTCTTTGTTACTTCATCAAAAAACTCAATCAAGTTTGTGAGACATGATTTCCCATGCACAAAGCGATGTTGACTATCCCAATCAGAACTTGCCTTTCCAAATACATGTACATCCTGTCCCTCAGGATTCCCTCCAACAACTTGCCCACCACCGAGGTCAGGCTCACTGGTCTATAGTTCCCTGGCTTGTCCTTACCACCCTTCTTAAACAATGGCACCACGTTTGCCAACCTCCAGTCTTCCGGCAACTCACCTGTGACTATCGATGATACAAATATCTCAGCAAGAGGCCCAGCAATCCCTTCTCTAGCTTCCCACAGAGTTCTCGGGTACACCTGATCAGGTCATGGGGATTTATCCACCTTTAACTGTTTCAAGACATCCATCCCTTCCTCCTCTGTATATCGGGACATTTTGCAAGATGTCACCATCTATTTCCCTACAGTCTATATCTTCCATATCCTTTTCCACAGTAAGTACTGATGCAAAATATTCATTTAGTATCTCCCCCATTTTCTGTGGCTCCACACAAAGGCCGCCTTGCTGATCTTTGAGGGGCCCTATTCTCTCCCTAGTTACCCTTTTGTCCTTAATATATTTGTAAAACCTCTTTGGATTCTCCTTAATTCTATTTGCCAAAGCTATCTCATGTCCCCGTTTTGCCCTCCTGATTTCCCTCTTAAGTATACTCCTACTTTCTTTATACTCTTCTAAGGATTCACTCGTTCTATCCTGTCTGTACCTGACACATGCTTCCTTCTTTTTCTTAACTAAACCCTCAATTTCTTTAGTCATCCAGCTTCCCTATAGTTACCAGTCTTCCCTTTCACCCTGACAGGAATATACTTTCTCTGGATTCTTGTCATCTCATTTCTGAAGGAAATGTTCTATGTTCTATATCGAATGAGCTGCCAGTAGAAGTGGTTGAGGCGGCCACATTAACAACATTTAAAAGTCATTTAGACAAATACATGGATAGGAAGGGTTTAGAAGGATATGGGCCAAGTGCAGGGAAATGGGGTTAGCGTGGATGGACATTTTGGTCAGCATGGACCAGTTTGGGCCAAAGGGCCTGCTCTGTGCTGTAGGACTCTATGACTCTATTGCCATCCCCAGCTGCCTTAGAGGAGATGGTGGAGAGTTGCATTCATGAACTGCTCCAGTCAATTTGGACTCTATTTGGACATTCACAATGCATTTGAGAGGGAGTTCAGTGATTTTGGCCCAGCAACACTGAAGGATCAGCTATATATTTTCAAGCCAGAGTGGTGAGATTCTTGGAAAGCAACTTGTAGGTGGTGGTGTTACCTTGCTACCCTTGACCTTTACTGACATAGGTTGGATGTGGAGTAAGTCTGTGGATTTATGGAAGAGGTTGAACAAATTACCTCACAATAACATGGCTTATGGACGAGTGACTGGTAGCTTTATTTCAGGATCACAGAACTCTTACACGGCAGAAGGCGGCCATTTGGCATGTTGTATCTACACTGACTCTCTGAATGAGCTCTATGACTTTGTGCTACTACTCCACCTTTTCACCATAATCCTGAACATTGTTTCTGTTCAAATAATCAGCTAATGCCCTCTCAAATGCTTTGATTGAACCTGTCTCCATAATAGACCACCTACATGACCAAGCAGTGTATTAGGATCCTAAACAGTATTTTTCTCATATCATATTTGCTTCTTTTGTAAACTACTTTAAATCTGTGCCCTCTTGTTCTTGATCCTTTTACAAGTGAGAACAATGTCCACTTGTCCATTCTGTCCAGACCTCTCATGATTTTAAAACTTCTACCAGATCTCCTCATTGCCGTTTCTTCGCCAAAGAAAACCATACTAAATTCTCTGATGCATCTTCATATCTGAGGTTTCTCATCTTTGGAACCATTGTTGTCAATGTCTTCCATGTTATCTGTGGCTCCCAGGCTGTACACAATGCTCCAGCTGAGGTTTAACTGCTGTCTTATTCAAGTTCATAATAAGTGCTTTGCTCTTGTACTTAATGCCTCTATTAATAAAATCTAGAATATTGTATGCTTTTTAAGAAGTTGCCTCCATCTGTTCTGCCGTCTTTATTGACTCAAGTACATATACATCCCAGTCTCTTTGTTCCTGCACACCTTTTAGAGCAGTAATTTCATTTTATACTGTCTCTCCATGTTCCTTGTAATAAAATGTATCACCTCACCTTCCTCCATGAGACTTCATCTCCTCCCTATCTGCCCATTCCATTTTTACCCTTTTGAAGATCTAAACTATCCTCCTCACAGTTTACAATGCTTTCAAGTTTTGTACCATCTGCAAATGTTGAAATTGTCCCCTGAAAACACGATCTAGATCATGAACATATAATGGGAAAAGCAAGGTTTTCAGTACAAATGCCGGGGGAGCTCCACTATCAACTTTCTTGCTTTAACCATTAGTGTCTGTTCCCCATCTTTCAGCCAGTTTTGTATCCACATTGCTACTGTCCTTTTTATTCCTACTACTTTCTTCACAAGTCTTTTGTGTGGCACTGTATCAAAGAATGAAGTTCACATATATCACATCGTCAGCATGGCCCTTACCAACCTCTTCAAAAAACTAAAATTAGTTAAACACAATTTGTCCTTAAGAAATCCATGCTGGCTGGCTTTTAATTAACCCACATCTGACCATATGATTATTCATTGTAGGCAAAATGATTATTCCTAGATGTTTTCCCACTATTAAGTTGAACTAATTGGTTCGTAATTGCTCGGCTTGACCTTGGAAGTTTTTGGGAAAGCGAATGCGGAAATGTCATTTCACTTGTGACAAGTCCATTATTGCAGGACACTGTTTTAAAATTAAGCTTTGTTCATTTTAGGACAGAGATAAGGAGAATTTATTTCTCTCAATGAATTGCGTGACTTTGGAATACTCTGTCTCAGAAGACAGCAAAGGCAGGGGAATTGAACATTTTAAGATGAAAGTAAATTTTGTTAGACAAAGGAATCAAAGGTTATTGGCAGTAGATGGGAATGAATTCAAAATGAGTCAATGAACTCAAAATACGAGAAGATCAGATATTATCTTAATGAATAGTAGCGCAGGCTTGAGGGGTCAAATGGCCAACTCCTGCTCCAAACTCATATTTGAATGTATAAGGTTTGCATAATTGCCATCTTGTCCAGAACAAGACCATGTGGCCCAGGAATTTAAAGCCACAGGTTCTTATCCTTATTAAGTAGCCTCATGTGTGGTACCTTATCAATCGCCATCTGAAAGTCCAAATATGATTTGTTTTGCTTTATTATTATCACACATAGCTAAGTATAGTGACAACTTTTGTTCTAGCGTGCAGTAAAGACAGATCATACCATATAAAGTGCATTAGGGTAATAAAACATATTGAAGAATACAATGTTATTCTGTAGAGAAGGTGTACGGAAAGTGAGATCAACATTAAATTAAAAGTTTGAGGCTGGCATGCTGGCACAGTGGTTAGCAATGCTGCGTCAGATTCAATTCCACTCAGGTGACTGTCTATCAGGAGTTTGTACATTCTCCCCATGTCCGCCTGGTGCTCTAGCTTCCTTCCCAAGTCCAAAGGTGTACAGGTTAGATGGATTGGCTATGTTAAATTGCCCATAGTGTCCAGGGATGTGCAGACTAGGTGGATTAGCCATGAGAAAGGCAAGGTTACAGGGAGAGGGTAGGGGATTAGGTCTCGGTGGGACACTGTTCGAAGGGTTGGTGTGGACTCAATGTGCTGATGGCCTGTTTCCACACTGTAAGGATTCTAGTCTAAAAGTATATTACAATGGCTACTTCTTAGCTCCTCAAACAATTCTAGTCAGGTACAATTTTCCCTCCATGAAGTTAGCCTGATTGTATTATGTATTTCTAAATGCTCTGCTATTACATCCTTTATAGTAGATTCTAAAATTGACATATGAAGAGAGACTGAAGTGGTTAGGACTATATTTACAGGAGTTCAGAAAAATGAGGGGGATTTCATAGAAATCTATAAAATCCAAACAGGACTAGATTGGGTAAATGCAGGAAGGATATTTCTGATGAGCAGGGAATCCAGAACCAGGGGGTCACAGACTAAGGGTATTGAGTAGGGAAAAGATAAGAAATGTCATCACCTAGAGCCTGTGGGATTCTCTGCAACAAGACTCTGAAAACTCTGTCTCAACAGTAACTCAGACCTAAGATATTTGGCTCCCTCTGCTGGGCAAGGCCAATGGATCAAAAGCTAAGAAAAAAGATTGCCATTGAAAATAGTAACTTTCATGATCTTGGAATGCCTCAAAACACTGTACATACAATGGTGTACTTTTGCACTCAGTACAGTAATGTAAGAGGCAGCATACATTCATGGAGTCATAGCACGAAAACAGACCCTTCGGTTCAACTCATCCATGCTGACCAGATATCCTAATCTAATATAGTCCCATTTGCCAGCTCTTGGCCCATATCCCTCCAAGTTGAAACTTTATTGCTGGAACAGCACAGCAGGTCAGGCAGCATCCAGGGAACAGGAGATTCGACGTTTCGGGCACAGGCCCTTCTTCAGGAAGGGTCTCCATCCTACTCCGACCTATCACCCTCACCTTGACCTCTTTCCACCTATCACATTTCCAACGCCCCTCCTCCAAGTCCCTCCTCCCTACCTTTTATCTTCTCCTGCTGAACACTCTCTGCTCATTCCTGAAGATGGGCCTGTGCCCGAAACGTCGAATCTCCTGTTCCCTGGATGCTGCCTGACCTGCTGTGCTGTTCCAGCAATAAAGTTTCAACTTTGATCTCCAGCATCTGCAGAACTCACTTTCTCCCCATATCCCTCCAAACCCTTCCTATTCATATACCCATCCAAATGCCTTCTAAATGCTGTAATTTTACCAGCCTCCACCACTTCCTCTGGCAGCTCATTTGATCCATGCACCACCCTCTGCGTGAAAAAGTTGTCCCTTAGGTCCCTTTTATATCTTTCCCCCTCTCACCCTGAATCTATGCCCTCTAGTTCTGGAGTCCCCCACCCCAGCAAAACAATAAACTTGGGAACAGTAGTATCTCACAAACAGCATCATGACAAAGGCCAGATAGCCTACTTTAGTAGTGCTGGTTGAGGAATAAATATTGGCTGAGACACCAGCATATTTCACACATTATTCTTATAAAACGTGCCAAGGACTGTACATTGACTTGAGAGGGAAACAGGTCTACACCTGAAAAATGGCATCTATGAAGCATTGAACTTCCTCAGTTCTGTTCTTTTAATAGTGCAGTTTGTTGTCAGTACTGCCCCTCCAAAACTAGTTCTTCCTCATTTCCTTCATTCTGACTTTGCAATTGTCCCTCGGTACCACTTCTCTAACAGTGAAGTTCTCCCTCATCACCAGCCACTGACAGTGCAGTTTTCTCACAATACTGCTCCTCCAACCTGGCAGGTCTTCCTCAGTACTTCTGGCAGTGCAGTTCTCCCTCAGTAAAGATATAGCTCCAGAGAACCAGAGGGCTGCTCTCTCATTAGACAGAGACAATTGGTAGTGATTTAAACTTGAGGGTCACCACGTCTGACAAGGGGTGAAACTGAGAAGGCAGTTCATTAGTGGTAAACTCAGCACTCAGCCAATGTAGGGTAAGTGAATCTGCACTGTTGGTATCACTCTGCATTGCAAACCAGCTGTCCAGCCAGCTAAGCTAACTGAATAAATTGTAGGACTGCCTCTTCAGAACAGCAGCTCTCACTCAGTACAGCCACGGTGATGTTACAACACTCTCTCAGTCATGAACATCTGATAGTATAGCACTCCACCAGTGTTGCCCCCTTGACAGTGTAATTCTCCCTCAGTACTGCCTGTGGACATTTCAGACTTTGAGCTGAAAATGTGTTGCAGGAAAAGCGCAGCAGGTCAGGCAGCATCCAAGGAGCAGGAGAATCAACGTTTCGGGCATAAGCCCTTCTTCAGCCCTGACCTGCTGCGCTTTTCCAGCAACACATTTTCAGCTCTGATCTCCAGCATCTGCAGTCCTCACTTTCTCCATTTCAGACTTTGAGACTCATCTACTATTTAATATATTCAAGGCTGATCTCAACTCCACTTTCCCATCTTGTTCCAATAGCTGTAACCCATTACTAATTAAAAATCTTTCTATCTTCGTGTTAAATTTATTCGATTTCCTGGCATCCATCGCGCTCTGGTGCCGTGAATTCCACAGATTCATAACGCTTGGAGAAAAACCCATCATTTCTGTTTTAAATCTCCCATCCCTTAACTAAAACTATAAACCTGGTTCTAGATTGCCCTACAAGGAAAGCATTTGCTCTACGTCTACTTTGTCAATCCACTTTAGCATCTTATTTACTTTAATTAAATGCCCGCTCATTGTTCTAAACTCTAGTGAGTACAGACCTAAACTGCTCAATCTCTTCACTTAAGACAAGCTTTTCAACTCTGGAATTAATCTCGCAAACTTTCTCTGAACTTTCTCCAATGCAACTGCACCCTTCCGTAAGAATGAGATCAAAATTGTATGGAATGAGTCAGAGTCATACAGCATAGAAACAGGACCTTCAGCCCAACTTATCCACGCTGACCAGTCTTCCTAAACTGAATAGTCCCATTTGCCTGCATTTGGCCCATATCCCTCTAAACCTTTCCCATTCATGTACCTGTCCAAATGTCTTTTAAATGTTGTAAGTGTACCTGTCTCTATCACTTTGTCTGGTGGTTTGTTCCAATAGCACACCACCCTCTGTGTGAAAAGGTTGCCCCACTGGTCCTTTTAAATCTTTTCCATCTCACCTAAGACCTATGCCCTCTACCTTTGGACTCTTCTACCCTAGGAAAAAGACCATGGCCATTGATCTATGCCCCTCATGAATTTATAAACCTCTAAAAGGTCACCCCCCAACCTCCGTTGCTTGAGGGAGAAAAGACCCAGGCTATCCAGCCTCTCCTTGTAACACAAACCCTACAGGCCCAGCAACAACCTTGTAATATTTTTCTGCATCTTTCTAGTTGAGCAACATTCTTCCTACAGCAGGGTGACCAGAATTTTATGCAGTATTTTAAAATTGGCCTCACCAATGTTTCGCACAGCCGCAACATGATGTCCCAACTCCTGTACTCAATGCTCTGACCAATGAAGGCAAGCATGTCAAATGTTGTCTTCACCAACCTGTCTGTCTGTGACGCCACTTTCAAGGAATTATGTACCTGCATAATTGGGGCTCTTTGTTTGACAACACTCCTCAGGGATTCCATTAACTGTATAAGTCCTAACCTGGTTACCTTACCAAAATGTAATACCTCATATTTATCTAAATTAAACTCCTTGCCACCTCTTGGCCCATTGGCCCATCTGAGAAGATCTCATTGTACTTTTAGATAACCTTTTTTTCAGATTAGATTACTTAGATTACTTACAGTGTGGAAACAGGCCCTTCGGCCCAACAAGTCTACACCGACCCGCCGAAGCGCAACCCACCCATACCCCTACATTTACCCCTAACCTAACACTACAGGCAATTTTAGCATGGCCAATTCACCTGACCTGCACATCTTTGGACTGTGGGAGGAAACCGGAGCACCCGGAGGAAACCCACGCAGACACGGGGAGAACGTGCAAACTCCACACAGTCAGTTATCTGAGGCGGGAATTGAACCCGGTACTCTGGCGCTGTGAGGCAGCAGTGCTAACCACTGTGCCACCGTACCACCTTCTTCACAGTCCTCCAAATCACCAATTTTGGTGTTGTTATGGACCAGGCCAGACCCCCTCAAAACACTTCAAGAACATAGCCCAGACCCTAGGTTTGCGAGTTGTTTTAAGCAGGTGTAACATGGATATTCCAGGAGGGATGCAGCTGGCCCAACCACTTAGTTTGAAACAAAACAGAATTTATTTGCAAGATTACCAAATGAAACACAAACAAAAGAGAGCAGAATTCAGAATAACTTAACCTGTCTGAAAGTTCACCAGACTATCCCAACCTAACGATGCTGTTCCAAGTACTTGCAACAATCCCCATAAACACCCCCGGCACAAAAAAATAAAATCGAACACGGGAGGGACGGCAGACGATTCAGCATGGAACACCTTCTTCCATGTAGCTATTTCTTGGATCAGCAGCCTCAACTGACTGCCTGCTTTCAGTGAACCGCTAGATTGCTAACATTCCTGATGAAGAGCTTATGCTTGAAACGTCAACTCTCCTGCTCCTTGAATGCTGCCTGATCAGCTGTGATTTTCTAGCACCACACGTTTTGACTCTGATCTCCAGCATCTGCAGTCCTCACTCTCTCCCAGACTGCTAAAGCCAAACAAAACCAAAGAAAAGCTGAGCTGGGAGAACTGGCCACTCCCCTTTCATTGTACTAGTGTTTTTGTTAAACTTTAAAGGCTTTTTCCTGAGGCAGTATCTGTTAGCTATAATCAAACTGGCCCAAAAACCCTTCTAACCTCGACTTTTCGCAATTGCTACTTCAACAACCTCTCTGAAAAATATCCAAAGACAGCATAACCTTGTTAAAGGAGCATCATCATCACATTGTCACCTGTAAAGATCTCCAATCCGAATAACAACCCTCTTCTACTATCAAGCCAATTTTGTATTCAACTGGCTATCTCACCCTTGATACCATATGATTTAACCTTGCTAACCAGTCTACCATGTGGGACCTTGCAATGGCCTTGTTAAAGTCCATGTAGACAACATCTACCACTATTTCTTCATCTATATTTTTGGTATCCTCTTTAAAAAAACTTAATCAAATTTGTGAGACACAATTTTCTACACACAGTGCCATTTGAAGTCTCACCAATGTCTTTTACAATTACAATATTTCCCTATTTTAATTCTTCATTCTGCAGCAAAAAATGACAAAATTCCATTTGCCTTCCTTATTACCTGCTGTACCTGCATACTAGCTTTCTGCAATTAATGCACAACGACACTCAGATCCCTCTACATCAAAGCATGTTCATATTCTTTCCTTTAGATAATAAGTTGCCTTTTTATTCTTCGAACCAAAGTGGTTTATCTCACACTTACTCATATTAAATCCATGTAGACCAGACCAGGTAAGGATGCTGGAATTTCTTCCCTAAAGGTCACTAGCCAACTAGATGGGTTTTTTTACAATAATTGATGATCACATGGTCACAATCACTGCAACTAGCTTTCAACAAATATGGTGAGATCTGAGCCCACATTCCCACAGCATTAGCCTGGGTCTCTGGATTAATTAGGAGCAAGTGAGGATTGCAGATGCTGGAGAGTCAGAGTCAAAAATGTGGGCTGGTGAAGGGCTTACACACAAAACGTTGACTCTTCTGCTCCTCAGATGCTACCTGACCTGCTGTGCTTCTCCAGCACCACACTTTTGGTCTCTGGATTAATTGTCCAGTAACATTACTTCTGTAACCAACAATTTTCAAATAAAGCACATACATTATTGTTTCACCAAACTGCAATGTGATTAGTCTGTATACTTGTAAAAAGAACATAACAAAGTGGCAGATGGAGGTTCCTGAAGACTTTTGATTTTTTTATGTACATCACCTATGGTATGTTGGCAGCATAGTTTGAAGATCTGGCTGAATAGATCACAAGATAGAATCCTTCACGTGCAGTTAGAAAAGAAGGGCTGGCACGAAATAGTGAACCATCCATCAAGCTTCACTTGCAGCTCTATACATGTACCTTTACCCTGGGATTGCACTTTGCTCTAGTCAGAAAGCATTACGTCCTAGTAAGATTGTTCAGGTTTTGAGCAGCTTAATTAGTTAGACTTTGAATGTAAGATTTAAGCTGGAACACAACTAAAATATCAAATTCTGAAGTGAGACATTTTAGAGATTTTAGAGACAGAAAAAACTCCATGACTACTTGCTGTCCTTTCAACAAATCGGGAGAAAGTTAAAATATGACATATTAGACTAGGGAAAAAAATCCACCTGGTAACAGCAACGAGCAGCCAAAAGAGATCTGTAAATAAAAGTCATGATTCGGAGATGCCGGTGTTGGACTGGGGTGTATAAAGTTAAAAATCACACAACACCAGGTTATAGTCCAACAGGTTTAATTGGAAGCTCTAGCTTTTGGATGGTTCCTTCATCAGATGGTTGTGGATAATAAGAACTTATATATACTCCACAACCACCTGATGAAGGAGCAGCGCTCTAAAAGCTAATGCTTCCAAATAAACCTGTTGGACTATAACCTGGTGTTGTGTGATTTTTAACTTTGTAAATAAAAGACTTTTTATTGTGATTCCTTCATTTTTGCAGTTTGCAACCACAAAATCAGTTTTGTTGGTGCAGCTTAGAGCTAAACCAGGGAAAACATATCATGCTCAGCAGTGCCACTAGAGCAAGCAAATGATAATCTATGTCCAGCCAGGGCAGTGGCTGCTAAACAATTTGCAGCTCCATGCTAAATTAATCCTAAAAAATCTGGACGAAAGTTGAGAGTCTGTCAAGATTTCTAAATAGTACTAAAAATCATAAATCATTTTCAAAATGACCTCAACAAATCCAAAACTCAATTGGAAGGCAGAGGATCTCCTGATGGATTCACAATGCTCCAACAACACAATGAGCTGTGATTTCATGACCTTTTTCATTCATTTGTGAGATGTGGGCATTGCTGGCTAACCAGCATTTGTTGCCTGTCCCTAGTTGCTCTTGTGAAGGTGGTGGTGAGCTGCCTTCTTAAATTATTGCAGTCCACATGCTGTAGGTTCACCCACAATGCCCTTAGGGAAGGAATTCCAGGATTTTGGTGCAACAACAGTGAAATATTTCCAAGTCAGAAAGGTGAGTGGCTTGGAGGGCAATATGCTGGTGAGTTGTTCCCTCATATTTGCTGTCCTTGTCCTTCCAGTTGGTTGTGTTCATAGTTTGGAAGGTGCTGCCTAAGGAACCTTGATGGGTCTGAGTGGATTACTCTTTGCAGGCTCAATGCAGAATCAATGGGCTGAATGGCCTCTTTCTGCACTGAGGGAATCCCATGATTCTAATTAGTTACAGGAAGGATCATTCCCATGGCTGGACTGGGTTGGAAAAGTGGGGAGGGGTCCAGAATAAGGGGACACATTTTAGAATAAAAGGCAATTGATTTTCACTGACAGAGTGGTGAATTTTTAGAATTGATTATGCCAGAGAGCTCAATCTTTGAGGGTAATCAAAACAGAGAATGATAGACTTCTAGATACTAGTGGTATCAAGGGAAATGAGGTTAGTGAGAGAATATGGTGTTGGTAATGGAGAGAGACTGGACAGACTGGTTGTTTTCCTTGAAGCCGAGGAGATTGAGCAGGGACATGATTGAGATCTATAAAACTGAGGGGCATGTATTTGATTGACAGGAAGGAACTTTACCACTTGGTGGTGGGATCAATGACTGAGGGTAAAGCTTGAAGGAAATGGGAAGGTAGTTTAGTTGAGATGTGAGGAAAAGCTTTTTTTTCACCCAGAGGGTGATGGAATCTGAAACTTACTGCCTGAAGGATGTTAGAAGCAGAGACTCTCTCAACATTTAAGAAATACTTAGATGTGAACTTGTTACGCCGAGACATACAAGACTATGGGCTGATTGCTGGAAAACAGAATTAGAATAATTAAGTGCTTCTTTTTGACTGGCACAGACGTAATGGGCCAAAGGGCCTTTGTCAGTACTTCAGATCTCTATGACCCCAAATGCAAACCTGATATTGTTGTCAGCGCAAACATCTTTCCATTTTAGAAATTCAAATATATGTAATCAATAAAAGTAGGAGTGATGATTCAACCAACACTGCTGAACTCACTGCATAAAATGACTGGATAAATTCCATCCAAGATCCATTGAGTGGCTGGATAGACCGCTCAAAATGTCAAATTTATGATGAATTTGATAAAGTGGACAAGGACTAAAGGATGCTGGGAAATGAAGCCAGCCTCGACTAAAGTGACTGTGGCAATCAACATGCTGTAGAATCCAGACAGGCTGCAGCTGTCCATAGACAGTTTGCAAACAAACCTGGTAGCTGCAGACCCTACAATACACACCCAAATGGGTCAATGGAATGTCACCCACGGGAGAATCAGAAACATTGAGGTGTGTACCAGACATGGAGGTGTCTCACATTCTTACTTAGAGGAGGCTACATTCAGCCAGCACCTCCAGTAATAGACACTTAAAGACCACCCTGCCATCAAGATGCTAACACCTGGTTGGGTCCAATCTGTCAGGGTGATCGAACCTGATCCATCCTTTGGAAGATACTCAAGACCTTCACAAAATTGCATGAAGACTTTGGAGTATAAGAATCGCTGCAACACCACCCTCAGGAGTAGTTACTCAAGCGGAAACTGGAGTGCAGTAAATCGAGAATAATCTCGAAAGAGAAGACACCCCTGAGACCCTTAGTAGAAGACCAGATGACATCACCATGTGGAGCCTGGCCAAGTTCTAGCCTGGTGGTATATGATCATACAAAGTTAAAGCATAAAATAGCTTGTAGTGTTTATCGTTAGTTTATAGTATACTTTATTGTTCTAACATTAATTTTATCAAATAAACGAGAATTATTGTGTAACATTATTAAGAGTCGACTCACAGTTCTTTTGCTGAATATAAGAATTTAAACACACTGTGGGGCAGGCACAACAACTGGAATCGAAGGTCAACCCAGAAACTCAGCTTGGTCATACCAAATATTTGTATTGTGGATATCACAGTCTAGTGATTGGCCCTACAAGCATGCAAGGACTTGTCTTTAATCAACATCCATGTATCTTCACAAGAATGATGAAGACCACAGACCACAAAGAACACCATTGGAAATCCTGTGCTTAACTGGAAAAAGATCATCCAATGCTACAAAACAGATCATCAGCAACAAAGGAATGAAATCATTTGAACCAAATATGTACACCTATTCTGAACATGCACATTTCATCACACTGTGGATCCAATATTGGAAATTGTATTTGGCAAAAAATGTGGGCAAACCTCCTCAGACATTACTTGTTATGATGTACTGCTAGATTGACAGGGGAATATGAAAGACTCACATGACTGGCATGTAGGTAAAGAAGAGAACAATCTGAACATTAGTCAGAAAGATCAAGTTCAACCACAGATTGTTAGTACTACGAATCCAGTAGAAATCATCAGCATATTCCCAGTGCCAAGATTATGTCAATCCAAACAACAAATGCCCATATTAGCCTAATAAAACAGATGTCAAGTCAAAGCAATACCATCTGAGAGGCTCCACATCAAATAAAACATGGTCCAAGAAACATCACAACCATAGCGTCCTTGAACAGCATTCTGAAAATATCTTCCTGCAAAGATCTGCACAATTGAAATGGGATTTATATGTTTTCGATACTTGTGATTTTAATGCTGTGCATTAGAGTATGTTCAGGCACCATGTGACTTTGGTTTTTTTGGAATATAAGTAGTTTGATTCTTTATAGGTAAAATCAAAAAGAGATATTGTGATATTACATGCTCACCCTGGCTTTCCGACATCGAGAACCTGATGAACTGCAGGTAGTGGAACCTTTCCCATGATAAACAACATAACCTCGGATCTTTGATAGGCAGGTAACGTGTTTGCAAAAGCACCTGAAGAAAGAGAAATTGAAATGAGAGCACCATCAAGTAAGAGCGCACTTGTCAGCAAGTCACTGCACACTGTCAGCAAGACACAGCACACTGTCAGCAACTCACAGCGCACTGCCAGCAAGTCACAGCGCACTGTCAGCAAGTCACAGCGCACTGCCAGCAAGAAACAGTGCATTGTCAGCAAGTCACTGCAGACTGCCAGCAAACCACAGCACACTGTCAGCAAGTTACAGTGCACTGTCAGCATGTCACTGCGCACTGCCAGCAAGTCACAGAGCACTGCCAGCAAGTCACAGTGCACTGTCACCAAGTCACAGAGCACTGCCAGCAAGTCACAGAGCACTGCCAGCAAGACACAGAGCACTGCCAGCAAGACACAGCACACTGTCAGCAAGTCACAGCACAATGTCAGCAAGTCACAGCGCACTGTCAGCAAGTCACAGCACAATGTCAGCAAGTCACAGCGCACTGTCAGCAAGTCACAGAGCACTGTCAGCAAGACACAGCGCATTGTCAGCAAGTCACAGCGCACTGTCAGCAAGTCACAGCGCACTGTCAGAAAGACACAGCGCATTGTCAGCAAGACACAGCACAATGTCATCAAGTCACAGCACACTGTCAGCAAGAAACAGCGCATTGTCAGCAAAAAACAGCGCACTGTCAGCAAGAAACAGCCCACTGTCAGCAAGATACAGCACACTGTCAGCAAGAAACAGCGCACTGTCAGCAAGACACAGCGCATTGTCAGCAAGTCACAGCACACTGTCAGCATGTCAGAGCGCACTGTCAGCAAGTCACTGCATACTGCCAGCAAGAAACAGCGCACTGTCAGCAAGACACAGCACACTGTCAGCAAGAAACAGCGCACTGTCAGCATCTCACAGCACACTGTCAGCAAGTCACAGCACACTGTCAGCAAGACACAGCACACTGCTAGCAAGACACAATGCACTGTCAGCAAGTTACAGCAGACTGTCAGCAAGTCACAGTGCACTGTCATCGAATCACAGCGCACTGTCAGCAAGACACAATGCACTGTCAGCAAGACACAGCACACTGTCAGCAAGTCACAGCGCACTGTCAGCAAGACACAGCGCACTGTCAGCAAGACACAGCACACTGTCAGCAAGTCACAGCGCACTGTCAGCAAGACACAGCACACTGTCAGCAAGTCACAGCGCACTGTCAGCAAGACACAGCACACTGTCAGCAAGTCACAGCGCACTGTCAGCAAGACACAGCACTGTCAGCAAGTCACAGCGCACTGTCAGCAAGACACAGCACACTGTCAGCAACTCACAGCGCACTGTCAGCAAGTCACAGCACAATGTCAGCAATTCACAGCGCACTGTCCGCAAGACACAGCACACTGTCAGCAAGACACAGCGCACTGTCAGCAAGACACAGCACACTGTCAGCAAGTCACAGCGCACTGTCAGCAAGACACAGCACACTGTCAGCAACTCACAGCGCACTGTCAGCAAGTCACAGCGCACTGCCAGCAAGACACAGCACACTGTCAGCAAGACACAGCGCACTGTCAACAAGACACAGCACACTGTCAGCAAGACACAGCACACTGTCAGCAAGTCACAGCGCACTGTCAGCAAGACACAGCACACTGTCAGCAACTCACAGCGCACTGTCAGCAAGTCACAGCGCACTGCCAGCAAGACACAGCGCACTATCAGCAAGACACAGAGCACTGCCAGCAAGACACAGCACACTGTCAGCAAGTCACAGCACACTGTCAGCAAGACACAGCACACTGTCAGCAAGTCACAGCGCACTGTCAACAAGACACAGCACACTGTCAGCAAGTCACAGCGCACTGTCAGCAAGACACAGCACACTGTCAGCAAGACACAGCACACTGTCAGCAAGTCACAGCGCACTGTCAGCAGGTCACAGCACAATGTCAGCAAGACACAGCACACTGTCAGCAAGACACAGCGCATTGTCAGCAAGACACAGCACAATGTCAGCAAGTCACAGCACACTGTCAGCAAGTCACAGCACACTGTCAGCAAGACACAGCGCATTGTCAGCAAGACACAGCACAATGTCAGCAAATCACAGCGCACTGTCAGCAAGTCACAGCACAATGTCAGCAAGTCACAGCGCACTGTCAGCAAGACACAGCACACTGTCAGCAAGTCACAGCGCACTGTCAGCAAGTCACAGCACAATGTCAGCAAGTCACAGCGCACTGTCAGCAAGACAGAGCGCACTGTCAGCATGACAGAGCGCACTGTCCGCAAGACACAGCACACTGTCTGCAAGTCACAGCGCACTGTCAACAAGACACAGCACACTGTCAGCAAGTCACAGCGCACTGTCAGCAAGACACAGCACACTGTCAGCAAGACACAGCACACTGTCAGCAAGTCACAGCGCACTGTCAGCAGGTCACAGCACAATGTCAGCAAGACACAGCACACTGTCAGCAAGACACAGCGCATTGTCAGCAAGACACAGCACAATGTCAGCAAGTCACAGCACACTGTCAGCAAGTCACAGCACAATGTCAGCAAATCACAGCGCACTGTCAGCAAGTCACAGCACAATGTCAGCAAGTCACAGCGCACTGTCAGCAAGACACAGCACACTGTCAGCAAGTCACAGCACAATGTCAGCAAATCACAGCGCACTGTCAGCAAGTCACAGCACAATGTCAGCAAGTCACAGCGCACTGTCAGCAAGACACAGCACACTGTCAGCAAGTCACAGCGCACTGTCAGCAAGTCACAGCACAATGTCAGCAAGTCACAGCGCACTGTCAGCAAGACAGAGCGCACTGTCAGCATGACAGAGCGCACTGTCCGCAAGACAGAGCGCACTGTCAGCATGACACAGCACACTGTCTGCAAGTCACAGCGCACTGTCAGCAAGACACAGCGCACAGTCAGCAAGACAGAGCGCACTGTCAGCAAGATACAGCGCACTGTTAGCAAGACACAGCACACTGTCAGCAAGACACAGCGCACTGTCAGCAAGACACAGCACACTGTCAGCAAGATACAGCGCACTGTTAGCAAGACACAGCACACTGTCAGCAAGATACAGCGCACTGTCAGCAAGACACAGCGCACAGTCAGCAAGACAGAGCGCACTGTCCGCAAGACACAGCACACTGTCTGCAAGTCACAGCGCACTGTCAGCAAGACACAGCGAATTGTCAGCAAGACACAGCGCACTGTCAGCAAGACAGAGCGCACTGTCAGCAAGACAGAGCGCACTGTCAGCAAGACACAGCACACTGTCAGCAAGTCACAGCGCACTGTCAGCAAGACACAGCGCACTGTCAGCAAGACACAGCACACTGTCAGCAAGATACAGCGCACTGTTAGCAAGACACAGCACACTGTCAGCAAGATACAGCGCACTGTCAGCAAGACACAGCACACTGTCAGCAAGTCACAGCGCACTGTCAGCAAGACACAGCACTGTCAGCAAGTCACAGCGCACTGTCAGCAAGACACAGCACACTGTCAGCAACTCACAGCGCACTGTCAGCAAGTCACAGCACAATGTCAGCAATTCACAGCGCACTGTCCGCAAGACACAGCACACTGTCAGCAAGACACAGCGCACTGTCAGCAAGACACAGCACACTGTCAGCAAGTCACAGCGCACTGTCAGCAAGACACAGCACACTGTCAGCAACTCACAGCGCACTGTCAGCAAGTCACAGCGCACTGCCAGCAAGAAACAGTGCATTGTCTGCAAGTCACAACGCACTGTCAGCAGGTCACAGTGCACTGTCATCGAGTCACAGCGCACTGTCAGCAGGTCACAGAGCACTGTCATCAAGTCACAGTGCACTGTCAGCAAGTTACAGAGCACTGTCAGCAAGACACAGTGCACTGTCATCAAGTCACAGTGCACTGTCACCAAGTCACAGAGCACTGTCAGCAAGTCACAGTGCATTGTCAGCAAGTCACAGCGCACTGTCACCAAGTCACAGAGCACTGTCACCAAGTCACAGAGCACTGTCACCAAGTCACAGCGCACTGTCAGCAAGTCACAGTGCACTGTCATCGAGTCACAGCGCACTGTCAGCAAGTCACAGTGCACTGTCACCAAGTCACAGTGCACTGTCAGCAAGTCACAGAGCACTGGCAGCAAGTCACAGTGCACTGGCAGCAAGTCACAGAGCACGGCCAGCAAGTCAAAGCGCACTGCCAGAAAGTCACAGCGCACTGTCAGCAAGTCACAGAGCACAGCCAGCAAGTCACAGTACACTGTCAGCTAGTCACAGAGCACTGTCAGCAAGTCACAGTGCACTGTCACCAAGTCACAGAGCACTGTCAGCAAGTCACAGTGCATTGTCAGCAAGTCACAGAGCACTGGCAGCAAGACACAGTGCACTGTCATCGAGTCACAGCGCACTGTCACCAAGTCACAGAGCACTGTCACCAAGTCACAGCGCACTGTCAGCAAGTCACAGTGCACTGTCATCGAGTCACAGAGCACTGTCACCAAGTCACAGCGCACTGTCAGCAAGTCACAGAGCACTGTCACCAAGTCACAGCGCACTGTCAGCAAGTCACAGTGCACTGTCATCGAGTCACAGCGCACTGTCAGCAAGTCACAGTGCACTGTCACCAAGTCACAGAGCACTGTCAGCAAGTCACAGCGCACTGTCAGCAAGTCACAGTGCACTGTCACCAAGTCACAGAGCACTGTCAGCAAGTCACAGTGCATTGTCAGCAAGTCACAGAGCACTGGCAGCAAGACACAGTGCACTGTCATCGAGTCACAGCGCACTGTCATCGAGTCACAGCGCACTGTCAGCAAGTCACAGTGCACTGTCACCAAGTCACAGAGCACTGTCACCAAGTCACAGAGCACTGTCAGCAAGTCACAGCGCACTGTCAGCAAGTCACAGAGCACTGGCAGCAAGTCACAGTGCACTGGCAGCAAGTCACAGAGCACGGCCAGCAAGTCAAAGCGCACTGCCAGAAAGTCACAGCGCACTGTCAGCAAGTCACAGAGCACTGTCACCAAGTCACAGCGCACTGTCAGCAAGTCACAGTGCACTGTCATCGAGTCACAGCGCACTGTCAGCAAGTCACAGTGCACTGTCATCGAGTCACAGCGCACTGTCAGCAAGTCACAGTGCACTGTCACCAAGTCACAGAGCACTGTCACCAAGTCACAGAGCACTGTCAGCAAGTCACAGCGCACTGTCAGCAAGTCACAGAGCACTGGCAGCAAGTCACAGTGCACTGGCAGCAAGTCACAGAGCACGGCCAGCAAGTCAAAGCGCACTGCCAGAAAGTCACAGCGCACTGTCAGCAAGTCACAGAGCACAGCCAGCAAGTCACAGTACACTTTCAGCAAGTCACAGAGCACAGCCAGCAAGTCACAGTGCACAGGCAGCAAGTCACAGCGCACTGTCAGCAGGTCACATTGCACTGTCAGCAAGTCTCAGAGCACTGTCAGCAAGTCTCAGAGCACTGCCTGCAAGTCACAGCACACTGCCAGCAAGTCAGAGCACACTGTCAGCAATTCACAGCGCACTGTCTGCAAGTCACAACGCACTATCAGCAAGACACAATGCACTGTCATCAAGTCACAGTGCACTGTCAGCAAGACACAATGCACTATCAGCAAGGCACAGCTCACTGTCAGCAAGTCACAGCGCACTGTCAGTAAGTCACAGCGTACTGTCAGCTATTCACAGCGCCGTGTCAGCAAGTCACAGCACACTGTCAGCAAGACACAGCACACTTTCACAAGTCACAGCGCACTGTTAGCAAGTCACAGCGCACTGTCAGCAAGTCACAGCGCACTGTCAGCAAGTCACAGCGCAGTGCCAGCAAGTCACAGCGCAGTGTCAGCAATTTAAAGCACACTGTCAGCAAGACACAGTGCACTGTCAGCAATTCACAGCGCACTGTCAGCAAGTCACAGTGCACTGTCAGCAAGTCACAGTGCACTGTCAGCAAGTCACAGCACACTGTCAGCAAGACACAGTGCACTGTCAGCAAGTCACAGTGCACTGTCAGCAATTCACAGCGCACTGTCAGCAAGTCACAGTGCACTGTCAGCAATTCACAGCGCACTGTCAGCAAGACACAGTGCACTGTCAGCAAGTCACAGTGCACTGTCAGCAATTCACAGCGCACTGTCAGCAAGTCACAGTGCACTGTCAGCAATTCACAGCGCACTGTCAGCAAGTCACAGTGCACTGTCAGCAATTCACAGCGCACTGTCAGCAAGTCACAGCACACTGTCAGCAAGACACAGTGCACTGTCAGCAATTCACAGCGCACTGTCAGCAAGTCACAGCGCACTGTCAGCAAGACACAGCACACTTTCACAAGTCACAGCGCACTGTCAGCAAGTCACAGCGCACTGTCAGCAAGTCACAGCGCACTGTAAGCAAGTCACAGTGCACTGTCAGCAATTTAAAGCACACTGTCAGCAAGACACAGTGCACTGTCAGCAATTCACAGCGCATTGTCAGCAAGACACAGCACACTGTCAGCAAGTCACAGCGCACTGTCAGCAATTTAAAGCACACTGTCAGCAAGACACAGTGCACTGTCAGCAATTCACAGCGCACCGTCAGCAAGTCTCAGCGCACTGTCAGCAAGACACAGCACAATGTCAGCAATTCACAGCGCACTGTCCGCAAGACACAGCACACTGTCAGCAAGACACAGCGCACTGTCAGCAAGACACAGCACACTGTCAGCAACTCACAGCGCACTGTCAGCAAGTCACAGCGCACTGCCAGCAAGAAACAATGCATTGTCTGCAAGTCACAACGCACTGTCAGCAGGTCACAGTGCACTGTCATCGAGTCACAGCGCACTGTCAGCAGGTCACAGAGCACTTTCAGCAAGACACAGTGCACTGTCATCAAGTCACAGTG
Organism: Chiloscyllium plagiosum; assembly: GCF_037043375.1. NCBI lineage: Eukaryota > Metazoa > Chordata > Chondrichthyes > Orectolobiformes > Hemiscylliidae > Chiloscyllium > Chiloscyllium plagiosum. The sequence goes on from NW_028270148.1 coordinate 1,981,175, forward strand.
CACTGTCACCAAGTCACAGAGCACTGTCATCAAGTCACAGTGCACTGTCACCAAGTCACAGAGCACTTTCAGCAAGACACAGTGCACTGTCATCAAGTCACAGTGCACTGTCACCAAGTCACAGAGCACTGCCAGAAAGTCACAGCTCACTGTCAGCAAGTCACAGCGCACTGTCAGTAAGTCACAGCACAATGTCAGCAATTCACAGCGCAGTGTCAGCAAGACACAGCACACTGTCAGCAAGACACAGCACACTTTCACAAGTCACAGCGCACTGTCAGCAAGACACAGCGCACTGTCAGCAAGTCACAGTGCACTGTCACCAAGTCACAGAGCACTGTCATCAAGTCACAGTGCACTGTCACCAAGTCACAGAGCACTTTCAGCAAGACACAGTGCACTGTCATCAAGTCACAGTGCACTGTCACCAAGTCACAGAGCACTGCCAGAAAGTCACAGCTCACTGTCAGCAAGTCACAGCGCACTGTCAGTAAGTCACAGCACAATGTCAGCAATTCACAGCGCAGTGTCAGCAAGTCACAGCACACTGTCAGCAAGACACAGCACACTTTCACAAGTCACAGCGCACTGTCAGCAAGACACAGCACAATGTCAGCAATTCACAGCGCACTGTCCGCAAGACACAGCACAATGTCAGCAAGGCACAGCACACTGTCAGTAAGACACAGCACACTGTCAGCAAGTCACAGCACACTGTCAGCAATTTACAACGCACTGTCAGCAATTCACAGCGCACTGTCAGCAAGTCACAGCACACTGTCAGCAAGACACAGCACACTGTCAGCAATTTACAACGCACTGTCAGCAATTCACAGCGAACTGTCAGCAAGACACAGCGCACTGTCAGCAAATCAAAGCGCACTGTCAGCAGGTCACAGCGCACTGTCAGCAAGTCACAGCACACTGTCAGCAAGTCACAGCACACTGGCAGCAAGTCACAGCACACTGTCAGCAACTCACAGCGCACTGTCAGCAAGACACAGTGCATTGTCAACAATTCACAGCGCACTGTCAGCAAGACACAGCGCACTGTCAGCAATTCACAGCACACTGTCAGCAATTCACAGTGCAGTGTCAGCAAGACACAGCGCACTGTCAGCAAGCAACAATGCACTGTCAGCAAGTACAGCACAGTGTCAGCAATTCACAGCGCACTGTCCGCAAGACAGCGCACCGTTGGAAAGTCACAGTGCACTGTCAGCAATTCACTGCGCGGTGTCAGCAAGTCAAAGCGCACTGTCAGCAAGTCACAGCACACTGTCAGCAAGACACAGCACACTGTCAGCAAGTCACAGCGCACTGTCAGCAAGTCACAGCACAATGTCAGCAATTCACAGCGCACTGTCCGCAAGACACAGCACACTGTCAGCAAGACACAGCGCACTGTCAGCAAGACACAGCACACTGTCAGCAACTCACAGCGCACTGTCAGCAAGTCACAGCGCACTGCCAGCAAGAAACAGTGCATTGTCTGCAAGTCACAACGCACTGTCAGCAAGACACAATGCACTATCAGCAAGTCATAGTGCACTGTCATCAAGTCACAGTGCACTGTCAGCAAGTCACAGCGCACTGTCAGCAAGTCACAGAGCACTGGCAGCAAGTCACAGTGCACTGGCAGCAAGTCACAGAGCACGGCCAGCAAGTCAAAGCGCACTGCCAGAAAGTCACAGCGCACTGTCAGCAAGTCACAGAGCACAGCCAGCAAGTCACAGTGCACTGTCAGCAAGTCACAGTGCACTGTCAGCAAGTCACAACGCACTGTCAGCAAGACACAGCACACTGTCAGCAAGCCACAGCGCACTGTCAGCAATTCACAGCGCACTGTCAGCAAGACAGAGTGCACTGTCAGTAGTTCGCAGCGCACTGTCAGCAATTCACAGCGCAGTGTCAGCAAGTCACAGCGCACTGTCAGCAAGACATAGCGCACTGTCAGCAAGACACAGCACACTGTCAGCAATTTACAGCGCATTGTCAGCAAGACACAGTGCACTGTCAGCAAGACACAGAGCACTGTCAGCAACTCACAGCACACTGTCAGCAAGACACAACACACTGTTAGCAAGTCACAGCACACTGACATCAAGACACAACACACTGTCACCAAATCACAGCTCACTGTCAGCAAGACACAGGACATTGTCACCAAATCACAGCTCACTGTCAGCAATTCACAGCGCACTGTCAGCAAGACACAGGACATTGTCACCAAATCACAGCTCACTGTCAGCAATTCACAGCGCACTGTCAGCAAGTCACAGCACACTGTCTGCAAGTCACAGCTCACTGTCAGCGAGTCACAGCACACTGTCAGCAAATCACAGCACACTGTCAGCAATTCACAGCGCACTGTCAACAAGACACAGCACACTGTCAGCAAGTCACAGCACACTGTCAGCAAGTCACAGCACACTGCCAGCAAGTCACAGCGCACCGTCAACAGGTCACAGAGCACTGCCAGCAAGACACAGCGCACTGTCAGCAAGACACAGCGTACTGCCAGCAAGACACAGCACACTGTCAGAAAGACACAGTGCACTGTCAGCAAGACACAGCGTACTGCCAGCAAGGCACAGCGCACTGTCAGCAGGTCACAGATCACTGTCAGCAAGACACAGCGCACTGTCAGCAAGACACAGCGTACTGCCAGCAAGGCACAGCGCACTGTCAGCAAGACACAGCGCACAGTCAGCAAGTCACAGCACACCGTCAGCAAGACACAGCGCACTGTCAGCAAGACACAGCGCACCGTCAGCAAGTCACAGCGCACTGTCAGCAAGACACAGCGCACAGTCAGCAAGACACAGCGCACAGTCAGCAAGACACAGCGCACTGTCAGCAAGACACAGCGCACAGTCAGCAAGACACAGCGCACAGTCAGCAAGTCACAGCACACCGTCAGCAAGACACAGCGCACTGTCAGCAAGACACAGCGCACTGTCAGCAAGACACAGCGCACAGTCAGCAAGACACAGCGCACTGTCAGCAAGACACAGCGCACAGTCAGCAAGACACAGCGCACTGTCAGCAAGACACAGCGCACTGTCAGCAAGACACAGCGCACAGTCAGCAAGTCACAGCACACCGTCAGCAAGACACAGCGCACTGTCAGCAGGTCACAGTGCACTGTCAGCAAGTCACAACACACTGTCAGCATGTCACAGTGCACTGTCAGCAAGTCACAGCACACTGTCAGCATGTCACAGTGCACTGTCAGCAGGTCACAGCACACTGTCAGCAGGTCACAGCGCACTGTCAGCAAGTCACAACACACTGTCAGGAAGTCACTGCTCACTGTCAGCAAGTCACAACACACTGTCAGCAAGACACAGCGCACTGTCAGCAAGTCACAACACACTGTCAGCAAGTCACAGCTCACTGTCAGCAAGTCACAACACACTGTCAGCAAGACACAGCGCACTGTCAGCAAGTCACAACACACTGTCAGCAAGTCACAGCACAATGTCAGCAAGTCACAGCGCACTGTCAGGAAGACACAGCGCACTGTCAGCAAGACACAGCGCACTGTCAGCAAGGCACAGCGCACTGTCAGCAAGTCACAGCACACCATCAGCAAGTCACAGCACACTGTCAGCAAGTCACAGTGCACTGTCAGCAAGTCATAGTGCACTGTCAGCAAGTCACAACGCACTGTCAGCAAGTCACAACACACTGTCAGCATGTCACAGTGCACCGTCAGCAAGACACAGCGCACTGTCAGCAAGACACAGCGCACCGTCAGCAAGTCACTGCGCACTGTCAGCAAGACACAGCGCAGTCAGCAAGACACAGCGCACTGTCAGCAAGACACAGCGCACAGTCAGCAAGTCACAGCACACCGTCAGCAAGACACAGCGCACTGTCAGCAAGACACAGCGCACTGTCAGCAAGTCATAGTGCACTGTCAGCAAGTCACAACGCACTGTCAGCAGGTCACAGTGCACTGTCAGCAAGTCACAACACACTGTCAGCATGTCACAGTGCACTGTCAGCAAGTCACAGCACACTGTCAGCATGTCACAGTGCACTGTCAGCAGGTCACAGCACACTGTCAGCAGGTCACAGCGCACTGTCAGCAAGTCACAACACACTGTCAGGAAGTCACTGCTCACTGTCAGCAAGTCACAACACACTGTCAGCAAGACACAGCGCACTGTCAGCAAGTCACAACACACTGTCAGCAAGTCACAGCGCACTGTCAGCAAGACACAGCGCACAGTCAGCAAGACACAGTTCACTGTCAGCAAGTCACAACACACTGTCAGGAAGACACAGAGCACTGTCAGCAAGTCACAACACACTGTCAGCAAGTCACAGCACAATGTCAGCAAGTCACAGCGCACTGTCAGGAAGACACAGCGCACTGTCAGGAAGACACAGCGCACTGTCAGCAAGTCACAACACACTGTCAGCATGTCACAGCACACCATCAGCAAGTCACAGCACACCGTCAGCAAGTCACAGTGCACTGTCAGCAAGTCATAGTGCACTGTCAGCAGGTCACAGCGCACTGTCAGCAAGTCATAGTGCACTGTCAGCATGTCACAGCACACCATCAGCAAGTCACAACACACTGTCAGCAAGACACAGCGCACTGTCAGCAAGTCACAACACACTGTCAGCAAGTCACAGCACAATGTCAGCAAGTCACAGCGCACTGTCAGCAAGACACAGCGCACTGCCAGCAAGTCACAACACACTGTCAGCAAGTCACAGCACAATGTCAGCAAGTCACAGCGCACTGTCAGCAAGTCACAGAGCACTGCCAGCAAGACACAGCGCACTGCCAGCAAGTCACAACACACTGTCAGCAAGTCACAGCACAATGTCAGCAAGTCACAGCGCACTGTCAGCAAGACACAGAGCACTGCCAGCAAGACACAGCACACTGTCAGCAAGTCACAGCACACTGTCAGCAAGACACAGCACACTGTCAGCAAGTCACAGCGCACTGTCAACAAGACACAGCACACTGTCAGCAAGTCACAGCGCACTGTCAGCAAGACACAGCACACTGTCAGCAAGACACAGCACACTGTCAGCAAGTCACAGCGCACTGTCAGCAGGTCACAGCACAATGTCAGCAAGTCACAGCGCACTGTCAGCAAGTCACAGAGCACTGTCAGCAAATCACAGCGCACTGTCAGCAAGTCACAGCACAATGTCAGCAAGTCACAGCACACTGTCAGCAAGTCACAGCACAATGTCAGCAAATCACAGCGCACTGTCAGCAAGTCACAGCACAATGTCAGCAAGTCACAGCGCACTGTCAGCAAGACACAGCACACTGTCAGCAAGTCACAGCGCACTGTCAGCAAGTCACAGCACAATGTCAGCAAGTCACAGCGCACTGTCAGCAAGACAGAGCGCACTGTCAGCATGACAGAGCGCACTGTCCGCAAGACACAGCGCACTGTCAGCAAGACACAGCGCACTGTCAGCAAGACACAGCGCACAGTCAGCAAGTCACAGCGCACTGTCAGCAAGACAGAGCGCACTGTCAGCATGACAGAGCGCACTGTCCGCAAGACACAGCGCACTGTCAGCAAGACACAGCGCACTGTCCGCAAGACACAGCGCACTGTCAGCAAGACACAGCACACCGTCAGCAAGACACAGCGCACTGTCAGCAAGACACAGCGCACTGTCAGCAAGTCACAGCACACTGTCAGCAGGTCACAGTGCACTGTCAGCAAGTCACAACACACTGTCAGCATGTCACAGTGCACTGTCAGCAAGACACAGCACACTGTCAGCATGTCACAGTGCACTGTCAGCAGGTCACAGCACACTGTCAGCAGGTCACAGCGCACTGTCAGCAAGTCACAACACACTGTCAGGAAGTCACTGCTCACTGTCAGCAAGTCACAACACACTGTCAGCAAGACACAGCGCACTGTCAGCAAGTCACAACACACTGTCAGCAAGTCACAGCTCACTGTCAGCAAGTCACAACACACTGTCAGCAAGACACAGCGCACAGTCAGCAAGTCACAACACACTGTCAGCAAGTCACAGCACAATGTCAGCAAGTCACAGCGCACTGTCAGGAAGACACAGCGCACTGTCAGGAAGACACAGCGCACTGTCAGCAAGACACAGCGCACTGTCAGCAAGACACAGCGCACTGTCAGCAAGTCACAGCACACCATCAGCAAGTCACAGCACACTGTCAGCAAGTCACAGTGCACTGTCAACAAGTCATAGTGCACTGTCAGCAAGTCACAACGCACTGTCAGCAAGTCACAACACACTGTCAGCATGTCACAGTGCACCGTCAGCAAGACACAGCGCACTGTCAGCAAGACACAGCGCACCGTCAGCAAGTCACTGCGCACTGTCAGCAAGACACAGCGCAGTCAGCAAGACACAGCGCACTGTCAGCAAGACACAGCGCACTGTCAGCAAGACACAGCCCACAGTCAGCAAGTCACAGCACACCGTCAGCAAGACACAGCGCACTGTCAGCAAGTCATAGTGCACTGTCAGCAAGTCACAACGCACTGTCAGCAGGTCACAGTGCACTGTCAGCAAGTCACAACACACTGTCAGCATGTCACAGTGCACTGTCAGCAAGTCACAGCACACTGTCAGCATGTCACAGTGCACTGTCAGCAGGTCACAGCACACTGTCAGCAGGTCACAGCGCACTGTCAGCAAGTCACAACACACTGTCAGGAAGTCACTGCTCACTGTCAGCAAGTCACAACACACTGTCAGCAAGACACAGCGCACTGTCAGCAAGTCACAACACACTGTCAGCAAGTCACAGCGCACTGTCAGCAAGACACAGCGCACAGTCAGCAAGACACAGTTCACTGTCAGCAAGTCACAACACACTGTCAGCAAGTCACAGCGCACTGTCAGCAAGACACAGCGCACAGTCAGCAAGACACAGAGCACTGTCAGCAAGTCACAACACACTGTCAGCAAGTCACAGCACAATGTCAGCAAGTCACAGCGCACTGTCAGGAAGACACAGCGCACTGTCAGGAAGACACAGCGCACTGTCAGCAAGTCACAACACACTGTCAGCATGTCACAGCACACCATCAGCAAGTCACAGCACACCGTCAGCAAGTCACAGTGCACTGTCAGCAAGTCATAGTGCACTGTCAGCAGGTCACAGCGCACTGTCAGCAAGTCATAGTGCACTGTCAGCATGTCACAGCACACCATCAGCAAGTCACAACACACTGTCAGCAAGACACAGCGCACTGTCAGCAAGTCAAAACACGCTGTCAGCAAGTCACAGCACAATGTCAGCAAGTCACAGCGCACTGTCAGCAAGTCACAGAGCACTGCCAGCAAGACACAGCACACTGCCAGCAAGTCACAACACACTGTCAGCAAGTCACAGCACAATGTCAGCAAGTCACAGCGCACTGTCAGCAAGACACAGAGCACTGCCAGCAAGACACAGCACACTGTCAGCAAGTCACAGCACACTGTCAGCAAGACACAGCACACTGTCAGCAAGTCACAGCGCACTGTCAACAAGACACAGCACACTTTCAGCAAGTCACAGCGCACTGTCAGCAAGACACAGCACACTGTCAGCAAGACACAGCACACTGTCAGCAAGTCACAGCGCACTGTCAGCAGGTCACAGCACAATGTCAGCAAGACACAGCGCATTGTCAGCAAGACACAGCACAATGTCAGCAAGTCACAGCACACTGTCAGCAAGTCACAGCACAATGTCAGCAAATCACAGCGCACTGTCAGCAAGTCACAGCACAATGTCAGCAAGTCACAGCGCACTGTCAGCAAGACACAGCACACTGTCAGCAAGTCACAGCGCACTGTCAGCAAGTCACAGCACAATGTCAGCAAGTCACAGCGCACTGTCAGCAAGACAGAGCGCACTGTCAGCATGACAGAGCGCACTGTCCGCAAGACACAGCACACTGTCTGCAAGTCACAGCGCACTGTCAGCAAGACAGAGCGCACTGTCAGCATGACACAGCACACTGTCTGCAAGTCACAGCGCACTGTCAGCAAGACACAGCGCACAGTCAGCAAGACAGAGCGCACTGTCAGCAAGATACAGCGCACTGTTAGCAAGACACAGCGCACTGTCAGCAAGATACAGCGCACTGTTAGCAAGACACAGCACACTGTCAGCAAGATACAGCGCACTGTCAGCAAGACACAGCACACTGTCAGCAAGATACAGCGCACTGTTAGCAAGACACAGCACACTGTCAGCAAGATACAGCGCACTGTCAGCAAGACACAGCACACTGTCAGCAAGATACAGCGCACTGTCAGCAAGACACAGCACACTGTCAGCAAGACACAGCGCACTGTCAGCAAGACACAGCACACTGTCAGCAAGATACAGCGCACTGTTAGCAAGACACAGCACACTGTCAGCAAGATACAGCGCACTGTCAGCAAGACACAGCGCACAGTCAGCAAGACAGAGCGCACTGTCCGCAAGACACAGCACACTGTCTGCAAGTCACAGCGCACTGTCAGCAAGACACAGCGAATTGTCAGCAAGACACAGCGCACTGTCAGCAAGACAGAGCGCACTGTCAGCAAGACAGAGCGCACTGTCAGCAAGACACAGCACACTGTCAGCAAGTCACAGCGCACTGTCAGCAAGACACAGCGCACTGTCAGCAAGACACAGCACACTGTCAGCAAGATACAGCGCACTGTTAGCAAGACACAGCACACTGTCAGCAAGATACAGCGCACTGTCAGCAAGACACAGCACACTGTCAGCAAGTCACAGCGCACTGTCAGCAAGACACAGCACACTGTCAGCAAGACACAGCACACTGTCAGCAAGACACAGCACACTGTCAGCAAGACGCAGCGCACTGTCAGCAAGACACAGCACACTGTCAGCAAGACACAGCGCACTGTCAACAAGACACAGCACACTGTCAGCAAGTCACCGCACACTGTCAGCAGGTCACAGCACACTATCAGCAAGTCACAGTGCACTGTCAGCAAGTCACAGCACAATGTCAGCAAGTCAAAGCACACTGTCAGCAAGTCACAGCGCACTGTTAGCAAGACACAGTGCACTGTCAGCAGCAAAATGCCACCCCCCCCCTTCCTCACTTGCCTCCCTTTCTATGTAGATGTATTTACTCTGATGTACAGGACCCATTCCTGTGGTGTACGGTTCTCTGTTCCATGTTCTATACTGTGCGAAACTTTGCTATCCATACTAATGAAGAATCTACATTCATAGCAGGTGAATAGCAAAGGGGAACTGGAGTGGTTTTTGCCATGAGACTGGATGAGAAAAATGGGCCCATATTATCTGTAGTTTAGAAGAATATGAATTTATCGTATTGAAACATACATACATAATTCAGAATGGAACTAAGAACAGAAAATGCTAGAAACTTAAGCAGGACAAGCAATATCTGAGGACAAAAAAACAGAAGTAATGATGAAAGGAATCAACAGGGTAGACACTGAGAGTCTGTTTTTCCTGAACTGTGGATGCTTCTACATTGAGTATCTTCAAAATTGGGAGAGTTAAATGTTTGGTTGCTCAGAGAATCAAGAAGCATATGGAGCAGCTGAGTACATTAATTTGTGACAAAAAATTGGCCTTGTTTGTATTGAATGGCAGATCGGCCTCAAGATGCCAAACAGTCTAATCCTGTTCCTACTGCATATGTTTTTAAGTTTCTTTCATTTCTCTGACTGAAGGCAGGTGTAAAGATTTAGCAACAGAGAGTCCTCAGAGTTCTTTGAAGTTTGCATCACAATTAGACGGTGCATTTAGCACACTTGCCTTCATTGATGAGGCTTTTGAGTATAGAAGTTGAGAAGTCTTGTTGAGGTTGTACAGGATATTGGTGAGGCATCTTGTGGAGTACTGGTTACCCTCTTAAGCAGGGTAAAAGATAGTATTAAGCTGGAGAGGGTTAAGAAAGTATTTAGCAGGATGTTGCCAAGAATGGAAGGTTTGTGTTTTCAGGAGAGGCTGGATAAGCTGGGAACTTTTTCACTGGAGCGGAGGAGGTTGAGGGGTGACCTTATAGAGGATTTTAAAATCATGAGGGGCATACATAAGCTGAATGGCAGATGTCTTTTCCCAAAAGTGGGTGATTTCAAGACTAGAGGGCATATTTTTAAGGTGAGAGGAGAAAGATTTAAAAAAGGCATGAGGGGCAACGTTTTTACACATACAGGGTTTGCGTGAGGAATAAACCTCCAGAGGAACTGGTGCATGTGGGTTGGGATTATGGTTGGCATGGACTGGTTGGACCAAAGGGTCTGATTCCGTGCTGTATGACTATATGTATGACTCTAAAAGTGATAGCTTAGTTTATTTTAGTCTCTGAAGGTGAAATACAAATGCAGGTAAAAACAGCGAATGTGCAAAACATCTTTGGCAGGAGTACATGTGTAGCTGTGCCAGCCTGAGCAAGAAGCCCTGGTGTGGAGATAGTGGTAATACATCACTGGAGATGTTGGTATTTGGAAGAATGTTGCTGAGATAAAAGGAATATTACAAATCTGAATCCTCCTTAATGATTGTAATGCAGTGTTTCCAATCATTTTGCCGAGTGGTGTATATGGACTTCAGCAAGGCATTTGATAAGGTTCCCCATGGCAGGCTCATTCATAAAGTCAGGAAGTATGGGATACAGGGAGATTTGGCTGTCTGGATTCAGAATTGGCTGGCTGACAGAAGGCAGAGAATGGTTGTAGATGGGAAGTATTCTGCCTGGAGGTCAGTGTTGAGTGGGGTCCCGCAGGGCTCGTTCTTGGGCCTCTGCTCTTTGTAGTTTTTATAAATGACTTGAATGAGGAGGTTGAGCAGTGGGTTAGTAAATTTGCCGATGACACAAAGGTTGGAGGTGCCGTTGATAGTATTGAGGGCTATTGCAGGCTGCAGCATGACATAGATAGGATGCAGCGCTGGGCTGAGAAATGGCAGATGGAGTTCAACCTGGATAAATGCCAAGTGATGCATTTTGGAAGGTCGAACTCGAATGCTGAATATAGGATTAAAGACAGGATTCTTGGCAGTGTGGAGGAATAGAGGAACCTTGGTGTTCAAGTACATAGATCACTCAAAGTTGCTACCCAAGTGGATTGGGTTGTTAAGAAAGCATATGGTGTTTTGGCTTTCATTAACAGGAGTATCGAGTTTAAGAGCCGCGAGGTTTTGCTGCAGCTCTACAAGTTCCTGGTGAGACCACACTTGGAATATTGTGTCCAGTTCTGGTCACCCTACAAAGGAAAGTTACAGAGGCTTTGGAGAGGGTGCAAAGAAGGTTTACCAGGACGCTGCCTGGACTGGAGGGCTTGCCTTATGAAGAAAGGTTGAATAAGCTCAGACTTTTCTCTCCGGAGAGAAGGAGGAAGAGAGGAGACTTGATCAAGGTGTACAAAATAATGAGTGGAATAGATAGAGTCAATAGCCAGAGACTTTTCCCCAGGGCAGGAGTGACTGGCACAAGAAGTCATACTTTGAAGATATTAGGAGGAAGGTGTAAAGGAGACATCAGAAGTAGGTTCTTTATGCAGAGAGTTGTGAATGCATGGAATGCGTTGCCAGCTGAGGTGGTGGAAACGAAGTCACTGGGGACATTTAAGCGACTGCTGGACATGCACATGGATAGATGTGAGTTGAGGGGTGCGTAGGTTAAGTTACTATATTTTACATTAGGATTAAGTCTTGGCAAACATCGTGGGTCTAAGGGCCTGTTCTGTGCTGTACTTTTCTATGTTATATGTTCTATATTGTGTAATCCTGTTCATTTCTTCCTTGTTTAATAATTTTTCTTGTATTAAAAGTACGATGACAGACTATTATGAATATGTTCTGTAACTGACCTTCACAGTTAAAAGAAACTAAATGAGAGCCAGGTAAGTCAGATTTCACTCAGGGATCTGATTTGGATGTGGGTATTGTAGGCTGTATGAGCATTTACTGTCCATCCCTAATTATCCTGGCCAACATGGTAGTGATATTGATGGAGTGTACTTTTAGTACTTTTAGGAAGGGAGTTCCAGGATATTGACCCAGTGACAGTGAAGGAACAGTGATATATCTGTGAGTCAGAAAGGTGAGTTGCTCGGTGGAAAGTGTGCAGGTAGTGTTGTTCTCATATATCTGCTGCCCTTGACCTTCATATCATAGCGATTATGAGTTTGGAAAGTGCTACCTAAGGAACCTTCTTCCTGCAATAATTTGGAGGAAGAAGTTGAATGTATTGAAGCCAAATTTGCAGACAACACAAAATTAGGTGGAGAGGCAGGATGTGGAAGGGATACAACAGTATACAGAGAGATATTGATAGGTTAGGTAGAATCATAGAATCATACAGTTTTACAGAAGAAAAGCTATTTGACCCATTGTATCTGTCCTGACTCTCAAAAGAGCTACCCAGCTAGTTCCGTTCTTCACCCCATCTCCATAGCCCTCTAAACAAAACATTTCCAAAATATTCATCCAGCTGTTTTCAGAAAAGTCCAATGGAAACCATTTCCATTACTCTCTCAGGCAACGCACTCCAAATTCTGACAACTTTCTGAGTAATGAAGTTTATCTTCATCTCATTCATAGCTCTCTTACTGACAATCTTGAAATTGTGACCCCTAGTTACTGACATGCCAGTTCATGGAAACTGAATATCCTTCTTTACTCTGTCAAGATTGTCCATAATTTTGAACACCTTAGTAACGACACTTCTTAATCTTTCCTGCAAAAAGCAGAACAAGCTCAAACTCTCAAATTTTTCCTTAAATTTAAAACCCTTCAATCTTTGTATCATTCTAGTAAATCTCCTTGTATCCTCTCCAGGGCTTTAACATCTTTTCTTAAAATAATGTGCCCAGAACTGAACACAACACTCCAAATGTGATCTCACCAATCATTGCAAAGGTGTGGCATCACTTGCTTGCTTTTGTACGCTATGCCTCTATTTATAAATCCAAGGATTCTATAAGTCTTAACAACTGCTTCAACTTGCCTGGTCACCTTCAGAGAATTATGCACTTGAACTCTGAGGTCCTTTTGCTTCTGTACTCCCCACAAAGTTGAGCCTGTATTATCTCTCCATGTTTCTCCTCCCAAAATGCATTACCTCACATTTCTCTTCATTCATCTGCCAGGTGTCTGCCCATTTGACCAACTTGTCATTGTCACTCTGAAATCACTCAGCATCATCCTCACAATTCACTCTTCTCCCTCGCTTAGTATCATCAGCAATTTTGAGATTTTGCCCTCAACACCAATCTCTAAATGGTTTATAGAAATCAGAACAAGCAACGGTTCCAACAAAAATCCAACGAAGATCATCACTTTCGACCCATCTTTGCTCTGTTTCCTACCAAAGGATCCATTAATACCAAACATTTCAAATTTTCTAACCAATCTGCCATGTGACATAGTATAAAAAGCTTTCTGAAAGTTCAAATACACAACATCCACAGCACTACCCTTCTCCATTTCCTCCATCACCTTGTCAAAGAACACAAATAAATTTGTCAGACATGACCTGCCTTTGACAAAGCCATATGGACTGTCTATTATTAACTTATTTTCTCTAAGTGTATATTTATCTTATCCTGTATAATGACCTCCATCGGTTTTCCCAATATTGATGCCAAGCCGATAAGTCTGTAGTTTCCTCGGTTATCCTTTGGCCCTTTCTTAAGCAACAGCATTACATTTACAATCATTCAGTCCCCTGGGAATAATCCTGTGTTCAAGGAGTTTTGGAAAATTTATGCCAAACAAGTAAGTGTAAATGAGCAAAAAGTGGGTAAATAATTTTGGAAGGGAAAACGAAAGAATAATGTAATTTAAATGGAGAAAAACTTCAGAAAACTGGAATACGAAGGGATTTGGACACAATTGTGCACAAAACACAGAAAGCTAGCACAGGAAAACTAATTGAATATTATTTCAAAGGAGTTGGAGTATCAGAGTAGGTAGGTCTTATTGCAACTATACCAAGACCTAGTGAGACCACATCTGGAGTACTGTGAGCAATTCATTGGAGACAGTTCAGAGGAGGTTCACTTGGATGATCACTGGTATGGCTTATGAGCAAAGGCTAAACAGGTTGGGACTCAACTAACTGAGTTTAGAAGAATGAGAGGTGACCTCATTGAAATATATAGAATTCTTAAGATGCTTGACAGGTTAAATGTTGAAGGAAATGTCTAGGACCAGAGGGCATATTATCAAAATAAAGGGATATCAATTTTAAATGAGATGAAGGATAATTTCTTCTCACAAAGGGTTTGAGTCTTTGGAACTCCTTGCCACAGACAGCTGTGGGGGCAGAGTTCTATCATATTCTTAAGGCTGAGAGAGATAGAATCTTGTCGAAGGATTAAAGGGAATGAAAGGTTAAAGGGAGAACACAGGAAAATCGATGTGAGGAATGTCCTATTGGCAGAGTAGGCCTAATCCTGTTCCTCTTTCTTGTGGTATTATTATGATCTCATCTTGTAGGTAGTACACACTGCTGCCACTGGTAGAGGACAGAGGTGGTGAATAGGGTGCCTATCAAGTGAGCTGAATGTTGTCACTCTTCTTGGATGTTGGCAGAGCTGCACTCATCCAGGCAATGAATAATATTTGATCACACTCCTGATCTGTGCCTTTTTAATGAAGGTAGGAAGGCTTTGGGGTAACAGGAAGCAATTTACTTGTTGAAGAGTTCTTAGACTCTATCATAGTCTTGTAGCTACTGTATTTTCGAGGTTGGTCCGGTTCACACTCTGGTGACACCCAGCATGTTGGTAGTGGGAGATTCAGCAATGGAAATACCACTGAACATCAAGGGCAGATGGTTATATTCCCTCTTATTGAAGAAGGTCATTGCCTGGCACTTGAATGCCATATGACTTTTCAGCTCAATCATGTCTGAGTCTGCCTCCATTTAGACTCAGATTGTTTCAGTAACTGAGAGATTCTCATCAGCAAACTTCCTATTTCTGGTCTTATGACTGAGGTAAGGAAATTGTTAAAAAAGCTGAAGGTGCTGGAGTTGGACTGGTCAATGGGTCAGATAGCTGCCAATATAACTGCATGAAAGAGAAAATATTTCACACATATAAAAGGTAAATTGGAAAGAATTCTTAGGGATAGGATTTACACACATTTGGAATACCATAGTGTAACTGGGGACAATCAGCATGGCTTTGTGCAGGGGAGGTCATGTCTTACTAATTTGATTGAATTTTTCAAGGAGTTGACAAAGATGATTGATGAGGGTAAAGCAGTGGATGTTGTCAATATGGATGTTAGTAAGGCTTTCGATAAGGTCCCTCATGGTAGGCTCATTCAGAAGATTAAGATACATGGGATCCACAGTGACTTGGCCATGTGGATTCAGAATTGGCTTGCTCAAAGAAGACACAGGGTAGAGGTGGGAGGGTGATTTTAAGGTTGGAAGTCTGTGCCTAGTGACATTCCGCAGGGATCCGTATTGGGATCGCTGTTGTTTGTTTATAAAATGACTTTATATATATATATATATATATATATATATAATGACTTATATGAAAATTAGTAAGTTTGCAGACGATATCAAAATCGGTGGAGTTGTGGATATTGTAGAAGATTGTCAAAAGATAGAGTTGCAGAAATTAGATTCCCTACAGTATGGAAACAGGCCCTTTGGCCCAACAAGTCCACACCAACCCTCCAAACAGTAACCCACCCAGACTCATTCCTCTACCCTACATTTACCTCTGACTAATGCATCTAACACTATGGGCAATTTAGCATGGCCAATTCATCTGACCTGCACATTTTTGGATTGTGGGAGGAAACTAGAACAAACCCATGCAGAACGGGGATAATGTGCAAATTCCACACAGACTGTCACCCAAGGCGGGAATCAAAGCCGGGTCTCTGATGCTGTGAGGCAGCAGTGCTAACCACTGAGCCACTGTGCTGCGGAGAAATGGAAGATGGAGTTTAATTTGGATAAATGTGAGGTACTGCACTTTTGCAGATCAAATGTTAAGCAGGACTCTGAACAGCAATGATGTACAGAAGGACTTTGGGGTTCAAGTCTACAGCAAGTAGTTAGGTTGGTAACGAATGCATATGATATGCTTACTTTTATTGGGAGGGGAATAAGAGGGGAAACAAGAGTTAGAATGTCATGTTACAGCTTTATAAGACTTTGGTTAGGCCAGAGTTAGAGTAGTGTGTTCAATTCTGGTCACCACATTACAGGAGGAACGTGGAGGCTTTGGAGAGAGTGCAGAAGAGGTATACCAGGATGCTACCTGGATTAAAGGGTACGAACTTTAAGGAAAGGTCAGAAAACTGCAGGATGTTTTCTTTTGAGTGGCAGGGGCTTTGGGGAGATTTGATGGCAGTTTATAAAATTATGAGATGCAATAGGTAGGGCTGACAGTCAGAATCTTCTTCCCAGAGTTGAAATGTCTAACACTAGGGAACATGTATTTAAGGTAAGAGAGGTAAAGTTTAAAGGAGACATGAGGGGCAGGTTTTTTTACATAGAGTGATAGGAGCCTGGAATGTATTTCCAGTGTCTTTGTGGAGGCAGATACGGGAAGGGCATTTCAGGGACTTTTAGATAAGCACATGAAAACGCTAGGAATGGAGCAATATGGACAAAGAGCAGGCAGAAGGGATTACTTTCATTTGGCATCATGTTCGGCACAAAACTATAGGCTGAAGGGCCAGTTCCTGTGCTGCATAGTTCTATGGAAAGTTGCCATAGCCTTACCAGACCATTGGGCTTTTCTCGCAATCAACTCCTGAGGGTCACCGTGTCCCAGGTAAGGGCACAATTAGAGTCCTTCATGGTAACCTCAGTGCAGGAATTGAACCCATGCTATTGGCATCACTCTGCATCACAAAGCAGCCTTCTGGCCAATTGAGTTAACCACCAATTTAGCACAGATTGCATTGATAAACCTTACAAACTTGTCTACATCCCACTCTAGGAAGCTAGGAATTCTTAGGAAATAATTGTACTTAACAGTGTCATGTGCCCCTTCTCTTGTTCAATGCAGAAAGTGTAATTGCTGAGACTGAATAAGAGGCTAAGTAGGTTAAAGCAAGGGGATGTTGTTCACTTACCAATGGTCTTGATAACAGCTTCCTGAAAAATCCTTTCCTCGTGCTCTTTAATGATCTGGTTACTGACATTGGTGGTTGAATCATACTTGCCAGTGAGTTCATAGTCAATGCTGAGGCGAAGATGTCGCAGTAGTGTGTTGAACACCTCCAACACTGTGGGCCCTGTGAAAGGAGGTAATACAGTAATTGAATGCTCCATAATCTGAGAGACAATACCTAGATAAAGGATCAGTGATGCTGCAGGACATGATCAAAGGTTTAGCAACATGGAATGGCTTTTGTGTGATTATGTTATTCAGATTATATGTTTCCAGCTAAGTCAGCCATATCACTGAAAGTTTCCATGGAAGTTGGATTGTTCTCTTCACAGACATGGGCAGCTTTGTGTATGAGGGAAAAGCTAAACAGTTAACATGATCAACATTGCACCAAAAATCAGTAAGCAGTTGAATGGAGTGATTGTTTGTTGACAGTACAACTATCATCCCAGAGAATGCAATTGCATTCAGGATGTATCCCTGGCATTAATTTTTTCCTTATCTATTACAGTTAATCTCAATAACGACTTGCATATTCCTTTTTCTGTGGCAACCAGATAATTCTAAGCAGAGTTCATTTCAGGCATACCCTTAACCAACTCCCTTCAGATTTGAGCTTCAAGGATTTGAGTTTCCCCCAACCCACAAATGCCTCTGGTAACATTTCAAGTTTCAAGTCAAGAGATTTATTATTTTCTGTGACGCTTGAATTGTGATTGCCAATTTACAGTCAAAACGTGGCCTAAAAAATGCAGTGGTTCAAGAAAGCATCTCACCAAACCTTCTGAAAGGGCATAAGAGATGGGAAATAAATGCTGGCCCAGACAGTGACATCTATATCCCATGAATCAATAATAAAAAAACGTTAAATATGTTTCTGTACTGGATATCCTGCCCTGCATACCCCACAACCACCCAAGGACAAGCTTCAGTTGCATTACTAAACACAAGATTATTATTCCAATTTGCACATGCTTAAAGCTTTGGGGTCACTGTTGCATATTGCATTATCCATGGCAAAATCTTGTCAATCAGAATTGACTTGCCAATCAATTATACTGCATTTCTCATTCAGTATGAATTGTTATTTCTTTTGAGATTTGATATTCTTGAGTTTCTGTCCTGCTGAGTGCAACACTGAAAAGTTTCCATAGCATGTTGCTACCTTCAGCTATACTCAAGCTCTGTACCAAGTTACTATTCAAACATTGGAATACGCAAGCATTGTCCCATATGCTGGCAATGTGAGAAAGAAGGTATTGGTGAGAATAACTTATTGGTCCCTGAACAGCAACTACACTGGAGAACAAAGTACAACGGAAGAAATAATGGGAGACTTGCAAGGAAGCTAACAAACGAATCAAGGGTAATTTAAATATTCACACTGATTGAACAAATCAAATTGGTAAAGGTAGTCTATCGGACAAGCTCATAGAGTGCATTCGAATCAACTTTCTCGAACAAATGTCTGGAACCGATTAGGAAATTGGTTATTTTGGACCTAGTAATGTGTAGGAGACAGAATTTATTGAAGACCACATACGAAAGGATTCTCTGGGCAAGAGTGACCATGATATGACAGGCACTACATTCAGCTTGAGATTTAGAAATGCAGGTCTGTAACTACTCTCTTAAGTTTTAACATGGCCATTACAACAATATTAAGATGCATCATCTTGCAGCATCTGTGGAGACAATATAGGAAGGTATTTAATTGGGAGAGGGGAAATTATACTGCTATTTGACAGGAGTATAAATTGGGAACAATTGTTCTACGGGAAATGCACAACAGAAATGTGGAGGGTGTTTAAGGAGCACTTGTTGCGAGTGTTGGATAATTTTATCCCACTGAGACAGGCAAGGAATGGTAAGGTGAAGGAGCCTTGGATGGTGAGAAGAGGAACTTCTCATCAAGAGGAAGAAGGCAGTTTACTTAAGGGTGAAGAAGCAAGGATCTAGCACAGCTTTAGAGGATTACAGGGTAGCCAGGAAAGAACTCAAAAATGGACTGAGGAGAGCTGGGGGGAGCACAACAAAATCTTGGTGGGAAAGATTAGGGAAAACTCAAAGGCATCCTACACTTACATGAGGAATAAGAAAATGATCAGACAGAGGGTAGGGTCGATCAGGGATAGTGGGGGGAACTTGTGCCTGGAGTCTGAAGGACTTATACGCTTAATGGTAAGGTCCTAGGGAGTGTTGCTGAACAAAGAGACCTCGGAGTACAGGACTCCTTGAAAGTGGAGTCACAGGTAGATAGAATAGTGAAGAAGGCTTTTGGTATGTTTCCTTTATTGGTCAGTGTATTGAGTACAGGTGTTGGGAGGTCATGTTGCGGCTGTACAGGACATTGGTTAGGCCACTTTTGGAATATTGTGTGCAATTCTGGTCTCCTTCCTATCGGAACGATGTTGTGAAACTTGAAAGGGTTGAGAAAAGATTTACAAGGATGTTGCCAGGGTTGGAGGATCTGAGCTACATGCAGAGGCTGAACAGGCTGGGGCTGTTTTCCCTGGAGCGTCGGAGGCTGAGGGGTGACCTTATAAAGGTTTACAAAATTATGAGGGGCATGGATAGGATAAATAGGCAAAGTCTTTTCCCTGGTGTTGGGGAGTCCAGAACTAGAGGGCATAGGTTTAGGGTGAGAGGGGAAAGATATAAAAGAGACCCAAGGGGCAACTTTTTCACACAGAGGGTGGCATGTGTATGGAATGAGCTGCCAGAGGATGTGGTGGAGGCTGGTACAATTGCAATATTTAAGAGGCATTTGGATTGGTATATGAATAGGTAGGGTTTGGAGGGATATGGGCCGGGTGCTGGCAGGTGGGACTAGATTGGGTTGGGATATCTGGTCGGCATGGACGGGTTGGACCGAAGGGTATGTTTCCATGCTGTACATCTCTATGACTCTCTATGACTATGACGTAGGGGAGGCCCTAAATGAGTTTTTTGCTTCAGTATTCATAAGACAGAGGGGCCTTGTAGATAGTGAGAACACCGTGAACCAGGTTAATAAACTTGAACAAATTGATATTAAGAATGTGGATGTGCTAGACATTCTGGGAAGCATCAAGATAGGTAAGTCCCTAGGGCCAGATGAGATATATCCAAGGTTACTATGGGAAGCGAGGAATGCGATTGCTGCACATTTGGCAATGATCTTTGAATCCTCACTCTCCACGGGAAATATACCAGGTGATTGGATAGAGGCAAATGTTGTTCCTCTATTCAAGAAAGGGAGTAGGGAAATCCTGGTAATTACAGACCAGTCAGTCTTATGTCTGTGGTAAGCAACGTCCTGAAAATGATTCTGGCAGGGAGGATTTATGACAATTTGTAAAACAGAGTTGATTAAAGATACTCAGCATTGCTTTGTGAGGGGCAGGTCATGCCTCACAAGCCTTATTGAGTTCTTTGAGGATGTGATGAGACAAGTTGATGAGGGTCGAGCAGTGGATGTAGTATATATGGATTTCAGTAAGGCATTTGATAAGATTCCCCACACTAGGCTCATTCAGAAAGTTAGGAGGCATGAGATACAGGGAAATGTGGCTGTCTGGATTCAGAATTGGCTGGCCAAAAGAAGACAGTGAGTGGAAGTGGACGGAAAGTATTCTGCCTGGAGGTCGGTGACCAGTGGTGTCCCACAGGGTTCTGTTCTTAGGTCTCTGCTCTTTGTAGTTTTTAGCAATCACTTGGAAGTGGAAGGTTGGGTTCGTGAGTTTGCTGATGAGCTGTTGCAGGCCACAACAAGACATTGACAGGATGCAGAGCTGGGCTGAGTAATGGCAGATGGAGTTCAACCTGGATATATGCAATGTGATTCATTTTGGAAGGTCAAATTTGAATGCTGAATACATGGTTAAAGACAGGATTCTTAGCAGTGTGGAGGAACAGTGGGATCTTGGGGTCCATGTACATAGATCCCTCAAATATTGATAGTTTGTTAAGAAGGCGTATGCTGTTTTGGCTTTCATTAACAGGGGATTCAGTTGAAGAGCCGTGAGACTTTGCTGCAGCTGTGTAAAACCCTGGTTAGGCCACACTTGGGTGTCCAGTTCTGGTCACCTCATTTTGGGAAGGATGCAGATGCTTTTCAGAGAGTGCAGA
Organism: Chiloscyllium plagiosum; assembly: GCF_037043375.1. Taxonomy (NCBI): domain Eukaryota; kingdom Metazoa; phylum Chordata; class Chondrichthyes; order Orectolobiformes; family Hemiscylliidae; genus Chiloscyllium; species Chiloscyllium plagiosum. The sequence goes on from NW_028270148.1 coordinate 2,002,412, forward strand.
GGAGATTTATCACGATGCTGACTGGATTGGAGGGCATATCTTATGAAGAGGGGTTGAGTGAGTTCGGGCTTTTCACACTGGAGAGAAGAAGGAAGAGAGGTGACTTGATAGAGGTGTACAAGGTAATAAGAGGCATAGATAGAGTAGATAGCCAGAGACGTTTCCCCAGGGCAGAAACAGCTGTCATGAGAGGTTATAATTTTAAGGTGATTGGAGGACGGTATAGGGGAGATGTCAGAAGTAGGTTGTTTAAACGGAGAGTGATGGGTGCGTGGAATGCACTGCCAGCGGTGGTCGTAGCGTCAGAGACATTAGGGACATTTAAGCGACTGTTGGACAAGCACATGGACAGTGGTAAATTGAGGTGTGTGTAGATTAGGTTGACCTTAGATTAAACTAAATGTTCGGCACAACATCTCGGGCCGAGGGGCCTGTACTGTGCTGTACTGTTCTATGTTCTATGTAAAATAGAGTTAATGTTTTGAGTTCTGTGACCCTGGAAGCACAGTAGAGATGTAGTGGCAGACATTTAAGGAAATGTTTCATAATTCGCAACAAGGATATATTTCACTGAGAAAGAACAACTCTATTAGAAGGCGAAGTAAGGAAATTAATGGTGATATAGAATATCCTTTATTATCACATATCAGATATATTGATATCAGATTGAAAGAAATGATGCACAATGCTGTGAAGATTAAAGGTGCTAGAAGATTAGGAAATGTTTAGAAATGAGCGAAGAATGACGAAAACAAAAGTAAAGGGGAAAAAATTGGTGGATGAAAGAAAAGTAGCAAGAAGCATAGAACAGACGGTGAGAAAGTTCTACAAGTATATGGCAAGGAAAAAAGCAACTAATTGACCAATAATCTATCAGAGGGTGGGACTACAGAATTAATAATGGGAAACCCGAAATGGTAAAGGCTCTGAAAAATGATTATGCAACTACCTTGATAGTAGAAGACATAAAGAATTCAAAATTTATTAGAAAATCAAGAGGAAAAATGAAGAAAGAAACTTGAAACAATATCGGCCTTCAAACATCCACCGAGAGATTGAGGAACAAATATATAGGCAGATTGTGGAAAGGTGCAATAAAAACAGAGTGGTCATAGTATTGACAGGGACTCCCTTAGAGCAACAGTTTTAGACTGGAGGGAGGGGGGGGGGAGAATGGTAAGTGCATACAAGAGGATGTCTTGAAACAGTGTGTGGATGATCCAACCAGAGGAGGAGCCACAGTTTACCTTATATTGGCTAATGAACCTGGCCAGGTGACTAACCTTTCAGTGGGAGAGCATTTTGGTAACAGTGATCACAACTCCTTAAGTTTTAAGATAGCTATGAGCAAGAATAAGTACAAAATGGCAAGGTACAAAATGGGAGAGGGTAAATTATGTCAGCATTAGGCAGGAGCTAGGGAGTGTTAATTGGGAGGAGCTGTTATCAGGCAAGTCCACAATTGACATGTGGGAACTGTTTAAAGACCTGCCGGGCAGAGTTCAAGACTGGAGGGAGGAAGGACAATGATGGCAAGGTAAGGGACCCTTGGATAACCAGGGAGGTTGTGAATTTAGTCAAAAGGGAAAAAGATGCATATGTAAGGTTGAGGAAGTGAAAATTGGATAGGACCTGTGAGGATACAAGGAAAGCAGAAAAATACTCAAGCAGGGAATAAGGAGAGCACGAAAGGCCAATGAAATGACCCTAGTAAGTTGGGTTAAAGAGAATCTCAAGGCATTTGATACATACATTAAAAACAAGAGGATAATTTGGGAGAAGATAGGACCACTCAAAGATAATGGAGGGAATTTGTGCTTAGAAGCAGAGAGCGTGGATGAGATCCTAAATGAGTACTTTGCATCCAGGAAAAGGATATAGAGGATTTGTGTGAGATTTGTGTGGAGCATGCTAATATGCTAGGGCATTTTGAGATCAAGAAAGAAGTGGGGTTGGATCTCCTGAAGAGCATTAAGGTGGATACGTTCCCAGGGCCCGGGTTACTGAGAGAGGCAAGAGGGGAGTTTGCTGGGGCCTTGACTACGACTTTTTATCCTTGCTAACCAGAAGGCTAGCGAGTAGCTAATGTTGAGGATTCTGAGTAATCCACAATGGAGGATGGGAAAAATTTCTGACTGTAAGAGCTGCTCCTTTTTTTGAGGTACTTTAGGTGTTGGAGGTGATTTCCTTGAATTCCAGGAGCAGCAATTACTGTTTTATATGCTGTTGCATTGTTTTGGAACTTTGGAACAAAAAAGTCGAAACAACAGCAGTTTTAAAAGGGAGAAGAGCAGACAAAGGAAGCACATGGTGAGGACAGTGCAGGAGAGAGGGAGAGAGACAGAGAGAGAGAGAACCTGCACAGTTACTCCCTTTGCTGTTTTTGAATTCATGTGTTGCTGGACATCGGAGTGCATCTGGGAAAATTAACAAACAGTGAATTTCACAACTAATCTTGGAGGAACTGGTTTGGGCGAAGTTCACAACACAGAATCAGATAAGTTAATTGTTGTTTTAAGTCTGTCCAAGAGAAATGCTGTATTAGTGAGTACAGTGAGTTCTTTCTTGATTACACGTTTTTGGAGATAAGTCTCCTGATTAAGCCATAGCTCTTAATTTAACCCAGTGCAGTGTTTTGTAGAGGAATAAAACGGCGTTATTTTCTGGGTCTGTAGATTGTGAAGGAGCAAAAATGGCCTTTGCAGTGATATGTACTTCTTGTCAGACGTGGGAGTTTAAAAAGAGTTTAAGGGTTAGTGCGGATTATATCTGCCATAAATGCTGTTGGATGTGAATCTTATCAGATCGAGTGGATTGGTTGGAGAGACCGATAGAAGCGATGAGGAATTTGCAACAGCAACAGTATGTGATGGATGGCAGTTATAGGGAGGGGGGAAAGTCTCAGATACAGTCACATAGATGGGTTAACTCCAGGAAGGATGAGAGAGGTCGGCAACTAGTGCAGGAGTCTTTTGTGGATATACCCATTTCAAACAGGTATGCTGTTTTGGAAAATGTAGGGGGTGATGGATTCTCAGGGGAACGTAGCACAAACAGCCAAGTTTCTGGTATTGAGACTGGCTCTAATGCAACGAGGGGTACGTCGGCTTCCAAGAGATCAATTGTGTTAGGGGATTCTGTAGTTCGAGGTACAGACAGACGTCTCTGTGGCCAGCAGAGAAAAAGCAGAATGGTGTGTTGTTTTTCTGGTGCCAGGATCAAGGATATCTCAGAGAGGGTGCAGAATGTTCTCACGGGGGAGAGAGGCCAGCAAGAGGTCATTGTCCACATTGGAACCAATGATATAGGAAGGGAAAAGGTTGAGATTCTGAAGGGAGATTACAGAGAGTTAGGCAGAAATTTAGAAAGGAGGTCCTCAAGGGTAGTAATATCTGGATTACTCCCAGTGCTACGAGCTAGTGAGGGCAGGAATAGGAGGATAGAGCAGATGAATGCATGGCTGAGGAGCTGGTGTACGGGAGAAGGATTCACATTTTTGGATCATTGGAATCTCTTTTGGGGTAGAAGTGACCTGTACAAGAAGGACAGATTGCACCTAAATTGGAAGGGGACTAATATACTGGCAGGGAAATTTGCTAGAACTGCTTGGGAGGATTCAAACCAGTAAGTGGCGGGGGGGGGGGGGGGGGGGCAGTGGGACCCAGGGATATAGTGAGGAAAGAGATCAATCTGAGATGGGTACAGTTGAAAACAGAAGTTAATCAAACAGTCAGGGCAGGCAGGGACAAGGTAGGACTAATAAATTAAACTGCATTTATTTCAATGCAAGGGGCCTAACAGGGAAGGCAGATGAACTTAGGGCATGGTTAGGAACATGGGACTGGGATATCATAGCAATTACGGAAACATGGCTCAGGGATGGGCAAGACTGTCAGCTTAATGTTCCAGGATACAAATGCTACAGGAAGGATTGAAAGGGAGGCAAGAGAGGAGGGGGAGTGGCATTTTTGACAAGGGTTAGCATTACAGCTGTGCTGAGGGAGGATAATCCCGGAAATACATCCAGGGAAGTTATTTGGGTGGAACTGAGAAATAAGAAAGGGATGATCACCTTATTGGGATTGTATTATAGACCCATTATAGGGGGGGTCTATAGTCAGAGGGAAATTGAGAAACAAACTTGTAAGGAGATCTCAGCTATCTGTAAAAATAATAGGCTGGTTATGGTAGGGGATTTTAACTTTCCAAACATAGACTGGGACTGCCATAGTGTTAAAGGCTTAGATGGAGAGGAATTTCTTAAGTGCGTACAAGACAATTTTCTGATTCAGTATGTGGATGTACCTACTAGAGAAGGTGCAAAACTTGACCCACTCTTGGGAAATAAGGCAAGGCAGGTGACTGAGGTGTCAGTGGGGGAGCACTTTGGGGCCAGCGAACATAATTCTACTCGTTTTAAAATCATGACGGAAAAGGATAGACCAGATCTAAAAGTTGAAGTTTTAAATTGGAGAAAGGCCAATTTTGACAGTATTAGGCAAGAACTTTCAAAAGCTGATTGGAGGCAGATGGTCGCAGGTAAAGGAACGGCTGGAAAATGGGAAGCCTTCAGAAATGAGATAACGAGAATCCAGCGAAAATATATTCCTGTCAGGGTGAAAGGGAAGGCTGGTAGGTATAGGGAATGGTGGATGACTAAAGAAATTGATGGTTTGGTTAAGAAAAAGAAGGAAGCATATGCCAGGTATAGACAGTATAGATCGAGTGAATCCTTAGAAGAGTATAAGAAATCTACATTCATCCCGTGTGGTTGGAGGGTTCCTAGGCGGAAGATGAGGCACTCTTCCTCCAGGCGTCGTGTGGCCAGGGTCTGGCGATGGTGGAGGCCAAGGACCTGCATGCTATTGTGGGCGGCACGGTGGCACAGTGGTTAGCACTGCTGCCTCGCAGCGCCAGAGACCCGGGTTCAATTCCCGCCTCAGGCGACTGACTGTGTGGAGTTTGCACGTTCTCCCCGTGTCTGCGTGGGTTTCCTCCGGGTGCTCCGGTTTCCTCCCACAGTCCAAAGATGTGCAGGTCAGGTGAATTGGCCATGCTAAATTGCCCGTAGTGTTAGATAGGGGGTAAATGTAGGGGTATGGGTGGGTTACGCTTCGGCGGGTCGGTGTGGACTTGTTGGGCCGAAGGGCCTGTTTCCACACTGTAAAGTAATCTAATCTAATCTAATCTATAAAGGAAGTTGAAGTATACTTAAGAGGGAAATCAGGAGGGCAAAAAGGGGACATGAGATAGCATTGGCAAATAGAATTAAGGAGAATCAAACGGGTTTTTACAAATATACTAAGGACAAAAGGGTAACTAGGGAGAGAATAGGGCCCCTCAAAGATCAACTAGGAGAAAGTGAGGACTGCAGATGCTGGAGTACCATAGTTGAAAAATGTGGTGCTGGAAAAACACAGCAGGCCAGGCAGCATCCGAGGAGCAGGAGAATCGACGTTTCGGGCATAAGCCCTTCTTCAGGAATGAGGCTGGTGTGCCAAGCGGGCTGAGATAAAAGGTAGGGGGGAGGGAATTTGGGGGAGAAGCGCTGGGAATACGATAGGTGGAAGGTTAGGTGGGCTTGGATCGGCGCAACATCGAGGGCCAAATGGCCTGTACTGCACTGTATTCTTCTATGTTCTAAGGAGGTGAGGGTGAGGGTGATAGGCCGGAGATGGGGTGGGGGCGGAGAGGTTGGGAAGAAGATTGCAGGTCAAGAGGGCGGTGCTGAATCCGAGGGTTGGGACTGAGATAAGGTGGGGGGAGGGGAAATGAGGAAGCTGGAGAAATCTACATTCATCCCGTGTGGTTGGAGGGTTCCTAGGCGGAAGATGAGGCACTCTTCTTCCAGGCGTCATGTGGCCAGGGTCTGGCGATGGTGGAGGCCAAGGACCTGCATGCTATTGGCGGAGTGGGAGGGGGAGCTAAAGTGTTCAACATGGCGTGGTTGGGTTGGTTGGTGCGGGTGTCCCAGAGGTGTACTCTGAAACGTTCTGCAAGTAGGCAGCCTGTCTCTCCAATATAGAGGAGACCACATCGGGTGCAGCGGATACAGTAAATGATGTGTGTGGAGGTGCAGGTGAACTTGCAACGGATATGGAAGGATCCATTGGGGCCTTGGAGGGAGGTGAGGGGGGAGGTGTGGGTGCAAGTTTTGCACTTCTTGCGGTTGCAGGGGAAGGTGCCGGGAATGGAGGTTGGGTTGGTGGGGGGTGTGGACCTGACGAGGGAGTCGCGGAGGGAGGTGGTCTCTCCTGAATGCTGATAGGGGTGGAGAGGGAAATATATCCCTGGTGGTGGGGTCTGTCTGGAGGTGGCGGAAATGATGGAGGATAATATGATGTATCCAGAGGTTGGTGGGGTGTAGGGTGAGGACCAGTGGGGTTCTGTCCTGGTGGCGATTGGAGGGGCGGGGTTCAAGGGCGGAGGTGCGGGAAGTGGAGGAGATGCGATGGAGAGCGTGGTGGACCACGTTGGAGGGGAAATTGCGGTCTTTGAAGAAGGAGGCCATTGAGTTGTTCGGTAGTGGAATTGGTCCTCCTGGGAGCAGATGCGGCGAAGGCGAAGGAATTGGGAATATGGGATGGCGTTTTTACAGGGGGCAGGATGGGAGGAAGTGTAATCTAGGTAGCTGTGGGAGTCGGTTGGTTTGTAGTAAATGTCTGTGTTGAGTTGTCGCCCAAGATAGAAATGGAGAGGTCTAGGAAGGGGAGGGAGGAGTCTGAGATGGTCCAGGTAAATTTTAGGTCGGGGTGGAAGGTGTTAGTAAAGTGGACGAACTGTTCAACCTCCTCATGGGAGCATGAGGTAGTGCCAATACAATTATCGATGTAGCGGAGGAAAAGGTGGGGGGTGGTGCCAGTGTAGCTGCGGAAGATGGACTGTTCCACATATCCGACGAAGAGGCAGGCATAGCTGGGGCCCACGCGGGTACCCATGGCTACTCCTTTGGTTTGGAGGAAGTGGGAGGATTGGAAGGAGAAGTTGTTAAGAGCGAGGACCAGTTCAGTCAGTCAAAGGAGGGTGTCAGTGGGAGGGTAGTGGTTGGATTGGCGGGAAAGGAAGAAGCAGAGGGCTTGGAGGCCTTCGTGATGGGTGATGGAAGTGTATCGGGATTGGATATCCATGGTGAAGATAAGGCTTTGGGGGCTGGGGAAGCGAAAATCATGGAAGAGGTGGAGGGCGTGGGTGGTGTCCCAAACGTGGGTGGGGAGTTCTTGGACTAAGGGGCACAGGACAGCATCGAGGTATGCAGAGATGAGTTCGGTGGGGCAGGAGCAGGCTGAGACAATGGATCGGCCGGGGCAGTTGGGTTTGTGGATTTTGGTTAGGAGGTAGAAACGGGCAGTGCGGGGTTGTGGGACAATGAGGTTGGAGGCAGTGGATGGGAGATCTCCTGAGGTGAAGAGGTTATGGATGCTCCTGAAGTGATGAGGTTATGGATGCTCCTCAGGTGATGAGGTTATGGATCATGACCCCACCTCACACCACCAAACCTTGACCATGTCCCCACCTCACACCACCAAACCTTGACTATGACTGCAGCTCACACCACCAAAAAAGGACCACATCGCCCCCACGTCGATCACCGTCCCCACGTCAATCTCCACCCCCACTTCGATCTCCGCCCCCACGTCGATCTCCGTCCCCACGTCAATCGCCGTCCCCACGTTAATCTCCGCCCCACTTCGATCTCCTCCTCCACGTCGATCTCCGCCCCCACGACTAACTTCGCCCCCACTACTAACCTCGCCCCAAGACTAACTCCACCCCCACTCCCAGCTCCAGCCCCACACCAGGTCCTAGCTCCCAGCCCTACCGTATTTTCACTATCCCCCCAGATCTCCCCCTCTCTGAGGATGAACGATAGTCCTCAGCAGAGGCCTCACCTTCATCCCCCTACGCCCCAGGATCAATGAGTTCGACACGCGCTAGATATCGAGCATTTCTTCCGCCACCTTCGTCTCCGCGCCTACTTCTTCAACAAGGACTCTTGCCCACCCTCTGACGACCCTTTCTCCCGGCTCCAACACACCCCATGCACCTGGCCTCATACCCGCCCTCGATCTCTTCCGCCGTGACATTGACCGCCTCAACCTGTCCACCCCTCTCACTCACTCCAAGCTCTCACCCTCACAACGTGCAGCCCTCCACTTCCTCCGCTCCAACCCAACCTCACCATCAAACCGGCAGACAAGGGAGGCGCAGTGGTAGTTTGGTACACTGATCTTTACACCGCTTCATTCCTGAAGAAGGGCTTATGCCCGAAACGTCGATTCTCCTGCGCCTCGGATGCTGCCTGACCTGCTGTGATTTTCCAGCACCACATTTTTCCCCTCAAAGATCAGCAAGGTGGCCTTTGTGTGGAGCCACAGAAAATGGGGGAGATATTAAATGAATATTTTGCATCAGTATTTACTGTGAAAAAGAATATGGAAGATTTGGACTGTAGGAAAATAGATGGTGACATCTTGCAAAATGTCCAGATTACAGAGGAGGAAGTGATGGATGTCTTGAAATGATTAAAGGTGGATAAATCCCCAGGATCTGATCCCTGAGAACTCTGTGGGAAGCTGGAGAAGTGATTGCTGGGCCTCTTGCTGAGATATTTGTATCATCGATAATCACAGGTGAGTTGCCGGAAGACTGGAGGTTGGCAAACGTGGTGCCACTGTTTCAGAAGGGTGGTAAAGACAAGCCAGGGAACTATAGACCAGTGAGCCTGACCTCAGTGGTGGGCAAGTTGTTGGAGGGAATCCTGAGGGACAGGATATACATCTATTTGGAAAGGCAAGGACTGATTCGGGATAGTCAACATGGCTTTGTGCGTGGGAAATCATGTCTCACAAACCTGATTGAGTTTTTTGAAGAAGTAATGAAGAAGATTGATGAGGGCAGAGCAGTAGATGTGATCTATATGGACTTCAGTAAGGTGTTTGACAAGGTTTCCCATGGGAGACTGATAAGCAAGGTTAGATCTCATGGAATACAGGGAGAACTAGCCATTTGGATACAGAACTGGCTAAAAGATAGAAGACAGAGGGTGGTGGTGGAGGGCTGTTTTTCAGACTGGAGGCCTGTGACCAGTGGAGTGCCACAAGGATTGGTGCTGGGCCCTCTACTTTTTACATAAATGATTTGGATGCGAGCATAAGAGGTACAGTAGTAAGTTTGCAGATGACACCAAAATTGTAGTGGACAGCAAAGAGGGTTACCTCAGATTACAACAGGATCTGGACCAGATGGGCCAATGGGCTGAGAAGTGGCAGATGAAGTTTAATTCAGATAAATGCGAGGTGCTGCATTTTGGGAAAGCAAATCTTAGCAGGACGTATACACTTAATGGTAAGGTCCTAGGGAATGTTACTGAACAAAGAGACTTTGGAGTGCAGGTTCATAGCTCCTTGAAAGTGGAGGTGCAGGTAGATAGGATAGTGAAGAAGGCGTATGGTATGCTTTCCTTTATTGGTCAGAGTATTGAGTACAGGAGTTGGGAGGTCATGTTGCACCTGTACAGGACATTGGCTCGGCCATTGTTGGAATATTGTGTGCAATTCTGGTCTCCTTCCTATCGGAAAGATGTTGTGAAACTTGAAAGGGTTGAGAAAAGATTTACAAGGATGTTGCCAGGGTTGGAGGATCTGAGCTACATGGAGAGGCTGAACAGGCTGGGGCTATTTTCCCTGGAGCGTCGGAGGCTGAGGGGTGACCTTATAGAGGTTCACAAAATTATGAGGGGCATGGATAGGATAAATAGACAAAGTCTTTTCTCTGGGATCGGAGAGTCCAGAACTAGAGGGCATAGGTTTAGGGTGAGAGGGGAAAGATATAAAAGAGACCTAAGGGGCACCTTTTTCACGCAGAGGGTGGTACACGTATGGAATGAGCTGCCAGAGGATGTGGTGGAGGCTGGTACAATTGCAACATTTTAGAGGCATTTAGATTGCTATATGAATAGGAAGGGTTTGGAGGGATACGGGCCGGGTACTGGCAGGTGGGACTAGATTGGGTTGGGATATCTGGTCAGCATGGACGGGTTGGACCAAAGGGTCTATTTCCATACTGTACATCTCTATGACTCTATGTTCCTCTGTTTAAGAAGGGAAATAGGGGTAATCTAGGTAACTACAGTCCAGTCAGTCTCACATTGGAGGTTGGGAAGCTATTGGAGAGAATTCTTAGGGATAGGATTTACTCACACTTGGAAAAGCATGGCCTATTAGGGACAGTTAGCAGGTTTTCTGAAGGGCAGGTCATGTCTTACTAACTTGATTGAATTTTTTGAGCAGGTGACGAAAGTGATCAATGAAGGAAGAGCAGTGGATGTTGTTTACGTGGAATTTAATAAGTCTTTTGACAAGGTCCCTCATGGTAGGCTCATCCAGAAGATTAAGATGCATGGGATCTACGGTGACTTGGCCACGTTGACTCGGAAATGACTTGCCCATAGAAGAAAGAGGTGGTGGTGGAAGGGTGTTTTTCAGGCTGGAGGTCCGTGACTAGTGATGTTCCGCAGGGATCCGCACTGGGACCTCTGCTGTTTATGATATATATAAATGACTTACATGAAAATATTGATGGATGGGTTAGTAAGTTTGCAGACAATACAAACATCGGTGGAGTTGTGGATTCTGTAGAAGGTTGTCAAAGAATACAGCGGGATATAGATCAATTGCAGCTAAGAGTGGAGAAATGGCAAATGGAGATTAATTTGGGTAAGTGTGAGATGCTGTATTTTGGGAGATCAAATGTTAAGGAAAAGATACAGTTAATGGCAGGACTATGAACAGCACTGATGTACAGAAATCTTGGATTCAAGTCCATAGTTCCCTGAAGTATCCACACGAGTAGGTAGGGTGGTAAAGAAGGCAAATGGCAGGCTTGCCTTCATTGGTCTGGGAACTGACTATAAGAGTCAGAATGTCATGTTTCACCTTCAAAAGACTTTGGTTAGGCCACAATTAGAATATTGTGTTCAGTTCTGATCGCCACATTACAGGAAGAATTTGGAGGCATTGGAGAGGGTGCAGAAGAGGTTTACCAGGATGCTGCTTGGACTAGAGAGAATGAGCGATAAGGAGAGGCTAAATAAATTTGGGTTGTTTTCTCTTGAGCAACAGAGGCTGAGAGGAGACCTGATAGCAGTCTATAAAATTGTTAGATGCATAGATAAGGTTGATAGTCAGAATCTTCCTCCCAGATTTGAAATGTCTAATACTAGGGAGCATGCATTGAGGGTTAGAGTGGGAAAGTTCAAAGGTGACGTCAGGGGCAAGTTTTTTACACAAAGAGTGGTAGGAGTCTGAAATGCACTGCCAGGGTAGCACTGGAGGCAGATACAATAGGGGCATTTAAGGGACTTTTAGATAAGCATATGAATATGCAAGGAATGGAGGGATACTTGTCATGTTCAGCACAACATCCTGGGCCATAGGATCTGTTCCTGTGCTGTAGAGGAGAAAGTGAGGACTGCAGATGCTGGAGATCAGAGCTGAAAATGTGTTGCTGGAAAAGCGCAGCAGGTCAGGCAGCATCCAAGGAACAGGAGAATCGACATTTCGGGCATAAGCCCTTCTTCAGGAATGAGGAAAGTGTGTCCAGCAGGCTAAGATAAAAGGTAGGGAGGAGGGACTTGGGGGAGGGGCGTTGGAAATGCGACAGGTGGAAGGAGGTCAAGGTGAGGGTGATAGGCTGGAGTGGGGTGGGGGCGGAGAGGTCAGGAAGAAGATTGCAGATTAGGAAGGCGGTGCTGAGTTTGAGGGATTTGACTGAGACAAGGTGGGGGGAGGGGAAATGAGGAAACTGGAGAAATCTGAGTTCATCCCTTGTGGTTGGAGGGTTCATAGGCGGAAGATGAGGCGCTCTTCCTCCAACCATCGTGTTGCTATGTCTGGCGATGGAGGAGTCCAAGGACCTGCATGTCCTTAGTGGACTCCCCCTCCCACTCCACCAAGGACATGCAGATCCTTTGACTCTTCACCTTATCCATGCTGCTTATGATATTACGAACTTCTATAAGGTCCCCGACAGCCTCCAACTCTCCAGGGAAAATGGAATATTCCGCCTCTCCCTATGGCTCAAACCCTCCAACCCTGGCAACATCCTTGTAAATCTTTTCTGAACCCTTTCAAATTTAACATCCTTTCTCTAGCAGGGACACCAGAATTGAACACAGTATTCCAAAACTGGACGAACCAATGTCCTGTTCAACCTCAACAAGACTCTCAACTCCTATAGGGAAAGTGAGGACTGCAGATGCTAGAGATCAGAGCTGAAAATGTGTTGCTGGAAAAGCGCAGCAGGTCAGGCAGCGTCCAAGGAGCAGGAGAATCGACATTTTGGGCATGAGCCTGAAAAAGGGCTCCTGCCCGAAACTTCGATTCTCCTGCTCCTTGGATGCTGCCTGACCTGCTGCACTTTTCCAGCAACACATTTTCAGCTCTCAACTCCTATACTCAATGCACCGCCCAATATCTATTCAGATGGATAAAAGATTGGCTGACTAATAGGAAACAGATGATACATTGGTGATTTTCAGGTTGACACAATGAAATTAGTGGAGAGCCACAGAGATTAGGGCTAAGTCCTAGCTATTTAGAATTTATATTAATGATTCAGATGAAACAATTGTGTGCATTGTAATCAGATTTGCTGATGGTATGAAGGCAGCTAGGCAAATATGTTGTGAGGACTCAAATAGCTGTAAAGGGAAGTAGATAAGTTAAGTGAATGGACAAAGATTTGGCAGCTGGAGAGCAATGTGGAAAAATGTGACACTGACCACATTGGCAGAAAGAAAAGAAAAACAAAATGTTATCTAAATAGAAGAAGTTGCAGAAATGCTTCAGAGTGTCCACAGACATGATTCATTAACATGTTACCACACAGGGAAAGCAAGTGATTAGAAAGACAGATGAAATGTTGGTCTTTATTGCAAGGGGGTGAGGTATTAAAATAGCCAAGTCTAGTTATAGCTCCGTAGACAATAGACAATAGGTGCAGGAGTAGGCCATTCTGCCCTTCAAGCCTGCACTACCATTCATTATGATCATGGCTGATCATTCTTAATCAGTGTCCTGTTCCTGCCTTAGCTCCATAACCCTTGATTCCACTATCCTTGAGTGCTCTATCCAAATCTTTCTTAAATGAATCCAGAGACTGGGCCTCCACTGCCCTCTGGGGCAGAGCATGCCACACAGCCACCACTCTCTGGGTGAAGAAGTTTCTCCTCATCTCTGTCCTAAATGGCCTACCCCGTATTTTTAAGTTGTGTCCTCTGGTGAGACTGCACCTGGAGTACTTTGTACAATTTTGGTTACCTTACTTAAATTGGGACAAATATGCATTAGAAGCAGTTCAGAGAAGGATCATTAGGCTGGATCTTGGGAAGAGGAGTTTTTCTTATGAGGAAAGGTTGAGCACATTTACCCTATACTTGTTTGGAGTTTGTAAAAATGTGAGGTGATCTTATTGAAACATATATAATGCGGCTGGACAAGGATATTTCCTCTTGTGGGAATCTAGAACTCAGGGTCATTTGAAAATAAGACAACTCATAAATAGAATCATAGAATCCCTTCAGCATGGAAGCAGGCCACTCAGCCCATCAAGTCCACACCAACCCTCTGAACAGCATCCCCCCCAGACCCACCCCATCCTTGTAACCCTGCATTTCCCATAGCCAATCCACCTAACCTGCACATCTTTGGACTGTAGAGGGAAATTGGAGCACCCGGAGAAAAGCCACATAGGATTCCGGAGAATGTGCAAACTCCATGTAGACAGTCACCTGAGGGTGGTATCAAACCCGGGTTCCTGGTGTTGTGAAGCAGCAATACTATCTACTGAACCACTGTGCTGCCCATTCAAGATGGAGATCATAGAATCATAAAGTACAAAAGACGTTCTTAAGTCCATCAAGAAAAGGTGGAATATCTTCTCTCAGATTGAGAGATTTGAAATTCTCATCAACGAGCAGTGGAAGCTGGAACGTTGAATATTTTCAATGCTGAGTTAGACAGAGTATTTATATAAAGGAGCCAAGTATTACTGAGGCTGACAAGAAATTGGAATTGAGACCACAATCAGATTGGCCACGATCTTATTGAATAGTGAAGCAGGCTTGAAGGGCCACTTGTTCAATTTCTCTTCCCATTTCTTATGCCATGTTCACCCTATCTGTTTTCTGACATAATCTTATTCAGATTGGCAGCTGAACAGATGCTGGTGTTATAGCCTCATTATACTACAAAGTTACAATGTTAGTTGTCTGATTTGTTCAGGTATACCAAATTACAGCTATCATGTGTAAATGACTGCAACAGACAATCTAACAAAGCCCATGAACACAAAACTGTATACTGTTCAACTATTAATACATTATTATTAATACAAGACAACATTCAGAATAAATAACCATTAAGAATCTTTCCTACTCACCTACAGATCCACCAGCTGCTATGACAGCAGATTCTGACAACACCTCCACAATGCCAGTGCGTACTTTGGCAACACTCTTACTATTGGCATCCAGGTGACCCACCAACTGCTGAATGACCAAATGGGAATGCTGGGACTGCATATGAGACAGAATCAGGAAATGCTCCTTCAGAACTATTACACTTATAATTTTTCCCTGTTCTGATGAAAAGTATGACCTAAAACATTAACTCTGATTTCTCTCCATACTTGAGAACATGCTTTATACCTGCTGAGCTTTTCCAGAAATTTCTGTTTTTGTTTCTGATTTATAGCATCCATAGTTCTTTCAGTTTTTAACTCTGTTTCTCTCCTAACTGAGGTTACCAGAGCTGCTGAGTATTTACAGCATCAGCACTAATTTGCTTGAGGATGTACAGTGGTATCACTAATGTGATTTTTTTCTTTGAATTTGCCCCTTTAAGTAAAAACCTTATTCAGTGTCTGGTGTTCTTAGGCAGCATAGCTGTGATATTGGATGTAACTCCAACTTGGGCTACAATGAGTCCTCCAAGCAGCTTGATAAGCTTCTTCTTTTTACAGATGGCAAGCTGCAATTTGCAAGGAATGAAATTTCGGGTTGTGTTTCCTGCTAGCTCCAGTACCCTAACGGTCAGGTACTTAAGGACAGTAGCCAAATTGACAGGATTCCAGCAATGACACACTCAGCATCGTGACTCTTGTATCTCAATCAGTGAATGTGCCTAATAGGGAAGAGCAGCCAGGCTCTGATCAGCAGATATTGAACTTGGCACCATTTTCCCCATCATGTTTTACAGTGATCAGCCATCCTCTGTGTTAGATCTCATGAGACGGCATTAAGCATTTATCGCTTTTGTAGAGATTTTGTTCTATAGCTGTGGGACAACTCTCTACATCAAGCATGGGTAAGGCAGGGAGGCAGCTCTTCATGACCTACTACAGCTGGTTTGGGGATTAAGTACTCTGATTTTCAACTGCAGATTCTACACAGAATCAGCTGAACGCAAATTCCTGAAACAATTAGAAAAATTTATAATTTCTGTTTGATTTCCACCTGCCTGCAACTTTCAATTTCACTTTTAACGATACAGAAATACATATCACAAAAATATAAAATAAATGCTGTTAAAACTATTCACTACAGCAAGATAAACAGAAACAACACTAACGGCAGATGATAGAAAGTCAGGTCATATACACAGATGCAAAACATGTTACACATTTCATCCTGACTATTGATGATTTGGGATCTTCTTTTTTAAGTAAATATTTAAAAACCAGTACAAAATAGTGTAATAACTTTATAATATGATAACAATAATAGGAAACAAACTATAACTCTACTCCACAACATGAAAAAAAGCAAAATAAAAACTTCTACAAAAACTACAATTTAATAAATAACCAAAGAAAAAGAAGAAAAAAATAAATTAACAAACAAAATAAAATTAAACCAAGTTATAGCAAGGTAACAAATATTATTCAATTAAATTACTACACTCAGTGCAATTTCACCGAAGCTCCTCACCATTGGTAGCAATAGTAAGCAGACCCGTATTTGTTCAGGATTCTTCGCCCCATGGGCCCCCGGACTGCCAGATATAACCCTCACGGCTACACAGAGGCTCTGATCAGTATAGCTAACAAGTCTGCATCAATATAATTCAAAAATGGCTGCCAGGTTCTGTAAAACAATTCCGTTTACTGGTGCACCATACTCGTAAGGAGGTGCAGGGGGACGTGTTCCAAAACTAATCTACGCCAGCCCAAAAGTCCTGGGGGATTCTCCAACACCCAGCTCATTAGAATGTTCTTCCTTGCACAGAATGAAAGAATATTAAACAATTTCTTCCCATGCACATCCAAACAGGGAAGATTTGGAAGACCTAAAAGAAGGGACACCGGATCTAACTTAACCTCAGTTCCCAAAACTTCTTCCAAAACACTCGCTATGGTATTCCAATACCTGCAAAACTTGTGGTATGACCACAAGCAATGAGTAAGTGTACCAACCTCCATTTTACACTTGGGGCACATTGGGGACACTCCTGTCTTAAATTTCGCAAGCCGTTCTGGTGCCTTGTGAGCTCAATGGAGTATCGTCAATTGAATAGCCTGGGTCCTATTGCAAATCGAGATCTTCCTAAAATTTTCCCAGATATCTTCCCACATCTCTGATGAGATTTCCATCCCCAATTCTTGAGTCCAGGCTCTGCCTAGCCACTCAATGTCCTTTGAAACATTACTTCCAAACAAATAGAGTCATAGAGTCATAGAGATGTACAGCATGGAAACAGACCCTTTGGTCCAACCTGTCTGTGCCGACCAGATATCTCAATCCAATCTAGTCCCATCTGCCAGCAACTGGCCTATATCCATCCAAACGCCTCTTAAATATTGTAATTGTACCAGCCTCCACCACTTCCTCTGGCAGCTCATTGCATACATGCACCATCCTCTGCGTGAAAAAGTTGCCCCTTAGGTCTCTGCTATATCTTTCCCCTCTCACCCTAAACCTATGCCCTCTAGTTCTGGACTCCCCGACCCTAGGGAAAAGACTTTGACTATTTACCCTATCCATGCCCCTCATAATTTTGTAACCCTCTATAAGGTCACCCCTCAGCCTCCGACGCTCCAGGGAAAACAGCCCCAGCCTGTTCAGCCTCTCCCTGTAGCTCAGACCCTCCAACCCTGGCAACATCCTTGTAAATCTTTTCTCAACCCTTTCAAGTTTCACAACATCTTTCCGATAGGAAGGAGACCAAAATTGCATGCAATATTCCAACAGTGACCTAACTAATGTCCTGTACAGCCGCAACATGACCTCCCAACTCCTGTACTCAATACTCTGACCAATAAAGGAAAGCATACCAAAATGCCTTCTTCTCTATCCTAGCTACCTGCGACTCCACTTTCAAGGAGCTATGAACCTGCACTCCAAGGTCTCTTTGTTCAGCAACACTCCCTAGGACCTTACCATTAAGTGTATAAGTCTTGCTAAGGTTTGCTTTCCCAAAATGCAGCACCTCGCATTTATCTGAATTAATCTCCATGTGCCACTTCTCAGCCTATTGGCCCATCTGGTCAAGGTCCTGTTGTAATCTGAGGTAACCCTCTTTGCTGTCCACTACACTTCTAATTTTGGTGTCATCTGCAAACTTACTAACTGTACCTCTTATGCTCACATCCAAATCATTTATGTAAATGGCAAAAAGTAGAGGACCCAGCACCAATCCTTGTGGCACCACACTGGTCACAGGCCTCCAGTCTGAAAAAAAAAACCCTCCACCACCACCCTCTGTCTTCTACCTTTGAGCTAGTTCTTTATCCAAATGGCTAGTTCTCCCTGTATTCCATGAGTCTAACCTTGCTAATCAGTCTCCCATGGGGAACCTTGTCAAATGCCTTACTGAAGTCCACATAGATCACATCTACTGCTCTGCCCTCATCAATCTTCTTTGTTACTTCTTCAAAAAACTCAATCAAGTTTGTGAGACATGATCTCCCATGCACAAAGCCATGTTGACTATCCCGAATCAGTCCTTGCCTTTCCAAATACATGTACATCCTATCCCTCAGGATTCCCTCCAACAACTTGCCCACCACCGAGGTTAGGCTCACTGATCTATAGTTCCCTGGTTTGTCTTTATCGCCCTTCTTAAACAGTGGCACCACGTTTGCCAACCTCCAGTCTCCCGGCACCTCACCTGTGACTATCGATGATACAAATATCTCAGCAAGAGGTCCAGCAATCACTTCTCTAGCTTCCCACAGAGTTCTCGGGTACACGGATTCCGGTCCTGGGGATTTATCCACTTTTACCCGTTCCAAGACATCCAGCACTTCCTCCTCTGTAATCTGGACATTTTGCAAGATGTCACCATCTATTTCCCTACAGTCTATATCTTCCATATTCTTTTCCACAGTAAATACTGATGCAAAATATTCATTTCGTATCCCCCATTTTCTGCGGCTCCACACAAAGGCCGCCTTGCTGATCTTTGAGAGGCCCTATTCTCTCCCTAGTTACCCTTTGGTCCTTAATATATTTGTTAAAATCCTTTGGATTCTCCTTAATTCTATTTGCCAAAGCTATCTCATTCCCTTTTTGCCCTCATGAATTCCCTCTGAAGTATACTCCTAAGAGTTACTACCGAGAGGGTGCCCGCAGACCGGAGCACTCTCCTCTCTATATCTGACTTGTAGGGACTGACCATCAATTTTTTTGTATGAAGTCTCTAACCTGGAAGTAATGAAAGAGATCTCTCTTGGGCAGGTCAAATTTCTGACTCAGCTGCTCGAAGGACATCATGACCCCCCTGTCAAATAGATCTCCCAAACAGGATATTCCTCTGGACTCCCAGAACTTAAAGCCAGAGTTCATCGACCCTGGCCGGAATCCCAACATTCCCACTATGGGAGTGAAAGGGGACAGTTTTTGTAAAATTGCCCTCGCCCTGCTGCATCATTCTCCGTGCTTTAATTATTTTAGGATGATCGGATTTCTGCAGTGGTCCATAACAATTCTCATCTTGTCCATTAACAACAAATTAATGAGGGTTCATTTTGTCTGAGAAGCCTCAATGTCTAACCAGATTGATCGCGGGTCCTGATAGGCCCATTCAGCCACATAGGATAGTGAAGAGCTCAATTGGCATTTGTTAAAGTCTGGAAAATCTAGACTCCCCCCATCGCTCTTGTGGAAGCTGCAATTTATCCAGCTTAATAAGAAGTGGCTTATGATGCCAGAAAAAAAATCCAAGCCAACTGTAATGCCTCTGTAGTACTTGCCTCGGCAGCCTCAAAGGTACCACTCGCATGGGATTTAATAAGCGAGGAAGAACATTCATTTTAACCAGAGCTATTCTGTCCAACCAAGATATCGAAGATCTTCCCAGCGCAAAAGGTCCTGCTTTATCTTCTCTAACAATTGCACATAGTTGGCTTTATATAGTTAATTGAAGACTGGGGTGATAAAAATTCCTAAATACAGAAAACCTCGTTTCCACCGGAAAGAGAAGTGGGCTCCATCCTCAAAATTGAACATACTAAATTAGACCTCCCACAGGTATAAAGATATAAATCACACAACACCAGGTTATAGTCCAACAGGTTTAATTGGAAGCACTAGCTTTTGGAGCGCCACTCCTTAATCAGGTGGTTGTGAACTTATACCATTTGTGAGAACTGCTGCTTTCATACCACTGTACAACACTGCTACCCATTTGGCAAAAATCCCTCCAAGACCAAACCGTTCCATGACATAAAAGAGGTACGGCCACTCCACCCAATCAAATGCTTTCTCTGCATCCAGAGAGACTACCAAACCTGGGATCAATCTTTGCTGGCATATTTGGACCATATTTAGTACTTTTCTAATATTGTTGGTAGACCTACGACACTTAATAAAATCTCTCTGGTCAATGGACAATAGACAATAGGTGCAGGAGTAGGCCATTCTGCCCTTCGAGCCTGCACCATCATTCAATATGATCATGGCTGATCATCCTCCTTTGCAATAAAAGGCAATACCCTCTCCAGCCTTAATGCCAGCATTTTCGACAGGATTTTAAAATCCACATTTAGTAATGATATGGGCCGGTACAAAGTGCAATCCTCTGGGGCTTTTCCTTTCTTAAGGATAAGAGAAATATTCGCTTCTCTCAAAGAAGATGGGAAGCAGTCCTGACTGAATGAGTAACTGTACGTATCCAAGAGTGGCCTGGTCAGCTTGTGTATAAACTCCTGATAAAACTCAATTTGAAATCTGTCTGGACAGGTGCTTTACCACTCTGGAGCAGCTTCACCACCTCCTGTATTTTCTGAATTGTCTGGGGGGCATTCAGAAGAACGCCTGTTCTGAACATAGAACATAGAACATAGAACATAGAAGAATACAGCGCAGTACAGGCCCTTTGGCCCTCGATGTTGCGCCGATCCAAGCCCACCTAACCTATACTAACCCACTATCCTCCATATACCTATCCAATGCCCGCTTAAATGCCCATAAAGAGGGAGAGTCCACCACTGCTACTGGCAGGGCATTCCATGAACTTACGACTCGCTGAGTGAAGAACCTACCCCTAACTTCAGTCCTATATCTACCCCCCCTTAATTTAAAGCTAAGCCCCCTTGTAATACGCAGGAAAAGGTTCACACTGTCAACCCTATCTAACCCCCTAATCATCTTGTACACCTCAATCAAGTCACCCCTAAACCTTCTTTTCTCTAATGAAAACAGCAACATCCAGAAGATCCAGGGTTTTAAAAAAGGATTCCATCTTCATTAATCTGTCCTCACAGCCCTCCGACCAGAACGGCTCAAATTAAAACTTTCCACATGCTGCATTAATCTTTTGAGCATTGGAAGTAAGAGTACCAGCACTCTCTCTGATGGATGTAATAGATTGAGGGGCATTCTTTTTCTGGCCAAGTGGGTTAGATATCTACCCGATTTATCACCATACTCAAAATAATCTCTGTTTTGCAAAAGAGATTTCTCTCTTTGCTATCTGGGTGAGTGCAGTATTCAAAATAGATCTAAGGGTTGTAATCTGCTGCAATTTAATTACAGATGGTCTGTCAAAGTATGCTAACAGCCGCCTTCAGGCGAGCCTTGAGCAGACGTTGCTGTTCTCCCCTCTGTTGCTTCTGGGTCGCAGAGTAAGAAATAATCAAACCCCATGCATTGGCCTTGGTAGTCTCCCACAGCACCGATGGATTACTGGCCGTACCTAAATTAATATCCCAAAAGATTTTAAACTCCCGTGAAAAATACTCTACAAACTTGCTATCTTTTAGGAGGAAGGGGCCCATGCACCAGTGTTGGGAGTCTGTCCCTCTACCACTGGCCTTGACCTCCATGTACACCACCGCATGATCAGAAATGGCTATGTTCCCTATTCTGCAAGACAGCACTGAGTTCAAAAAGGTTGATGGGAC
Source organism: Chiloscyllium plagiosum (assembly GCF_037043375.1). Classification (NCBI taxonomy): domain Eukaryota; kingdom Metazoa; phylum Chordata; class Chondrichthyes; order Orectolobiformes; family Hemiscylliidae; genus Chiloscyllium; species Chiloscyllium plagiosum. The sequence continues at coordinate 2,023,814 of NW_028270148.1, forward strand.
AAAAAAGCATGTCAGTTCTAGTATAGCACTTATGTGGATTAGAAAAAAAAGTAAAATCTCTACCTTTGGGGTGAAGACATCTCCACATGTCCACCAACCCCAACTCGCTGTTCAGCTCCATCAACTGCCTGGATTACCTGCAAGACTCTTCGGCATCCTGTCCACTTCGGGGTCAATAATACGATTAATGTCTCCCCCTATACAGAGGAACCTCGATTATCCGAATACCAATTATCCGAAAATCGGACTATCTGAAGGAGATCTCGAGGTCCTGATAGAAACATTACATCGAAGACGTGTTTCTAACAGTGATTGCGTCTTTTGTTTACAGTGATTAAACAGGCACCGTCTCCAAATGACTGACCTCCCACCCTCTCTCTCTCCCCCACTTTCCCTGGAGTTCTACAGAGGGGTGTACCCTAAACCCCCTTCCCCAGATAATCTACCCAACATTGTCCTGTACAGGGAAGAGGTGGAACCTGTCAAAAAGTTGCAGTAAAAGTTGTGTGTGTGCGCGAGCTATTTGGAGTCTTACCCCAGAAAGGCAGCAGCAGCAGCAGTTTTATTGTTGGTGTCCAGTATGGCTGCCCTGGAGAGGGGGCATGGACAGTGTTGGACTGTTGGGAACGGGGGGCGGTGTTGGACAGTTGGGGGGTGGGGGGGTGTTGGACAGTTGTGGGGAAGGGGGGTGGTGTTGGATGGGGGGCAGGCAGGGGGCATTGTTGGGGTTGGGAGACAATGTTGGCCGGGGGCGGTATTGGGGGCGGGTGCTCGTGTGCTGTGATGCTGTCTTACCTCCTGAACGTGGAGCAGACTTTAAAAACTCCGAGCCCTAGAGAAAAGGCATTTAATCGATTAACCGATAATCAATTATCCGAACGAAATAGTGCCCACCCATCTCGTTCAGATAATTGAAGTTTCCCTGTAATTGTGTCACGCGCCCCAAAGGCAATCAATCTAGAAACTGCATCCGTTAAGAATTTAAGGGTATGTGCCGGGGGACAATATACATTCAGAATCTCATATTCCTCTCCATGTATTAAAGCTTTAAGAATTATGAACTGCCAGACTCATCCTTTATTTGGCCTAACATTTGAAATGGGAGGTTCATCTGGATGAGAATAGCCACTCCTCTACTTTTTGAATTAAAGGATGAGAAAAACACCTGGCCAAATCCTCCCCATTGCAACTTCAAATGCTCCTTATCGGTTAAATGCGTTGTTTGCAACAAGGCTACATCAACCCTCTCTTTTCTAAGGCTTGACAGTATCTTTTTTCTCTTAATTGGTGAAAGACTCCCCTTAACAACCATGTGCACCAGTTAAACGAATGGCTAGACATGATCATCCAAAACAGTTTGTGGGCTCCCAGGAGGAAGAACCACATTCGCAGCACATCGAGTGAAAACCACAAACAGTTTGTATAAGTTTAAAAATGCAACTTCCAAAACGACCAAATCAAAACTTCTAACTGGTACTTCTACAACATACCAACATAAAACATAACTGAAAGGAGACTTTCCCCCTTGCCCACAGGGCGGCGCTCATACCATCTATTAGCCCTGCCATGACTCCTTCTAGTTGAAGCCATGCCCCTGCCCCAGACAACATGAAATAAGAAAAAAAAATCTTATAACAAGAAAGTTAAAAGTGGACACTCAATCCATCCCCACCATACTGTAACCGTAGGCACTCCTGGTAGAACTAAAAAAAAGACCCCTCCCCACTTCCTCCCACCACATTCCCACCCCTATCCCAAACCAGAAAGGAACAAAAGGAAATAATAAGAAAAAAAACCCAGGAAAACAAAGGATGATGGGAAGGGAGAGAGAAGGCAGAGGAGAAAAAACAAAGGAAATAACTATGACTCCGACATATATCAAAAAGAACAAGACCACCCCCTAACAACCAAGTAAACAAGGCAAATTACAGAAAAAAAACAAAATAAACATAATTGTCCATATTATTCAAGCCAGTCAGTCTATTTTAAAGCATCCAAGCAGTCCTTTGCCTTTTTTGGTCAATCAAAATTGAACACAGACCCTCAATGCAATATCGGCGGATATCTAACGGATTACTGAATATTCAAGCCCCTCAGCCACCTTTTTATCTCATCAAAGGCCTTCCTCTTACAAATAACGACCAGAGAGAAGTCCTGGAAAAGCATAATTCATGATCCTTTGTATCAGAGCCTGAGGATCCTTCCCCAATGCTCTAGAGGCTTCCAGCATCATAGGTTTGTCTCTATAATGATGGAGACGCACTAGGACCGGGCGGGGGAGCTGGTCTGATCCAGGCCTACGCACTGTGACGCAGTGGGCCCGCTTGATCCGTACCCAACCTACGTCAACTTCCAGCTTCAGAAACTGCACAGCCATTTCTCCAAGAAGCTGACGAGCTAGCCTTCTTCCTCCCGTTCAGGAAGCCCCACCAAACAGATGTTCTTCCGACGACCTCGATTTGCGAGGTTATTGCCCTGCTCCTCCAAGACCTGCATTCGCCATTCCAGAGCCAGAACCCGACCTGCTGAGGATTCCGCCATGGTCTCAGAAGCCGCAGCTCATTGCTCTGCCTCCCCGACATGCTGCCCAAGATGCTGGATCTCTTGGTGATGTCTGCGAAGCAAGATCGAAATCGATTCAAACCTGGCCCGGGTCTCATCCATCGATGAATCAATTTTCTCTCAGAGTTTCATGAAGTCCAAGATCAGGCTCAGCTCCGTAGTTGAGTCCCCTGGGGCAGTTGTGGAGGCTGATGCTGCGGCCACAGGTGTGTCCATTGTTGCGGGGGGGGTCCCTGCCTGATACGATCCTCATGCTCCCTTACCTTTGGTCATTTTCTTAACAATTTCAAACTAATACTAGATACTTCTAGGGATCAAGAAATGGTTATTTCCAGTGCATTAAGTATTAAAGGGAGGGTGAGTGCCCCACTTCGTCTGGGTTCTGGTGTAGAGCTCAGCAAAGCAGACCTATTGGGTCACCGTTATCTTGAATCTCCCAGGACCTTCTTGATGTATAGCTGTTTTGCCTCACTTCTATACCGTTCACTGATCAGGGTGTGTGGAGAAATCTGCAGATTGACCACAGTTGCTGGAGGACAGACAGCAGTGGTTGCTTGTATCTAAAAAAGAGGTGGGATGGTAGGTGAGGACAAGGAAGACACTATCACTAAAGAGGGAGGGAAGAAAGGGGATGAAAGCCGAAGTGCAGGAGGTGGATTAGACCCGGCTGAGGGCCCTGTCAATTGTGGAATCCTTGGTTGAGGAAGAAGTTGGACATTTCAGTGACCCCATCGTTGAAGTTGACATCATCAGAACAGAGTCGAGAGTGGGGTGCTGGAAAAGCACAGCAGGTCATGCAGCATCTGAGGATCAGGAGAATCAACATTTTGGGCATAACCCTTCTTCAGGACTGGGTTGGAAGAAGGGGGCTGAGAGATAAATGGGGTGGGAAGATAGGTGGGACGACAATAGGTAGGCGAAGATAGGAGGTGTTGGTGATAGGTGTGGAGTGGATAAATGGGAACGAAGATGATAGGTAGGTCAGGTCAAGAGGGCGAATCTGAGTCAGAGGGTTGGATGTGGGATGAGATGGGAGAGGGAGACTTGAAAACTGGTGAATTCAATGTTCAAACCGTGTGGTTGGAGGCTCCCGAGATGAGGTGTTCCTCCTCCAGTTTGCAGGAGGTCTTGTGTAGGAGGCCTTCTCTCCAATTGTGAGGAGACACATTGAGAACATCATATGCAATAAATGAGGTTGGAGGATATACAACTAAATCTGTGCCGGATTTGGAATGATCCTTTGTGGCCTTGGACTGAGATGAGGGGGGAGGTGTGGGCACAGGTTTTGCACCTCTTATGGCAACAGGGGAAGATGCCAGGCATGGAGAGGGGGTTGCTGGGGAGTGTGGACCATAAAAAAGGAGTCACAGAGAGAATGGTCCCTATGGAATGCAGATAGGAGGGCGGAAGGAAATATATTTTGGTGGTGGGGTCTATCTGTAGGTCACGAAAGTGGCGGAGGATGATGCTATGGATTTGGAAAATGCTGGGATGGAATGTGAGGACGAAGGGATTCCATTGCTGGGGTTGGGGTGGGGGTCAGGTTCGAGGGTGGTGGTGTGGGAAAAGAAGCATGATACAGGGAGGATGAGGCAACCATGGCTAACTAGAGAAGTCAGGGAAAGAATAAAAGCAAAAGCGAAAACATATAATGTGGCAAAGGGCAGTGGGAAACCAGAGGATTGGGAAGCTTACAAAGGCCAACAGAGGGCAACAAAAAATGAAATAAGGAGGGGAATGATTAAATATGAGGGTAAGCTAGCCATTAATATAAAGGAAGACTATAAGAGTTTCTTTAGATATATAAAGGGCAAAAGAGATCCAAAGTGGACATTGGGCTGCTGAAAAATGATGCTGGAGAGATAGTAGTGGGGAACAAGGCAATGGCTGAGGAGCTGAATAATTATTTTGCTTCAGTGTTCACGATGGAAGACACAAGTAATATCCCAAAAATTCAAGACAGTGAGGGGCCAACATACCGAGAAGAAGGTGCCAGAAAAACTGAATGTCCTGAAGGTGCATAAATCACCTGGACCAGATGAACTACACCCCAGAGTTCTAAGGGTGATAGCTGAAGAGATAGGGGAGGCGTTAGTGGTGATCTTTCAGGAATCGCTAGAATCAGGGAGAGTCCCTGAGGACAGGAAAATTGCTACCATGACACCCCTGTTTAGAAAGGTAGTAAGGCAAGAGACTGAACATTACAGACTGATTAACCGAACCTTGGTCGTGGGTAAGACCCTGGAATCTATTGTGAAGGATGAGATTTCTGAATACTTGGCAAAATAGGGCAAAGTCAGCATGGCTTCGTCAAGGGGAAGTCATGCCTGACAAATCTGCTACAATTCTTTGAGGAAATAACAACCAGGTTAGACTAAGGAGAGCCAATAGATGTTATTGATCTAGACTTCAAGAAGTCCTTGGACAAGATGCTGCACAGGAGGCTACTGAGTAAGATAAGGACCCATGGTGTCAGAGGCAATGTGCTAGCATGGATAGAAACTTGGCTGCCTGGCAGAAAGCACAGAGTGGAAATAAAAGGGTCTTTCTCAGGATGTCAGCCGGTTACAAGTGTCGTTCCGCAACGCTCAGTGTTGGAACCACAACTTTTCACTTTATACATTAATGATCTACATGAAGGAACTGAAGGCATTCTGACTAAGTTTACAAAGGTAGGTAGAGGGACGGGAGCATGGAGGGGCGGGGAGGTTGCAGAAGGATTTGGACAGGGTAGGAGAGTGAGAAAAGAAGTGGCAGATGGAGTACAATGTGGGAAAGTGTGAGGTCATACACTTTGGTAGGAAGAAGAGAGGCATGGGCTATTTTCTAAATGACTAGAAAATTCAGAAGTCTGAAGTATAAAGAGACTTGGGAGTTCTAGTCCAGGATTCTCTCAAGGTAAACTTGCAGCTTGAGTCAGTCGTTAGGAGGACAAATGCAATGATGGCATTTATTTTGAGAGGACTTGAATATAAAAGCAGGAATTTACTTCTGAGGCTCTATAAGGCTCTGGTCAGACAATATTTGGAGTACTGTGCACAGTTTTGGGCCCCATATCTCAGGAAGGTTGAACTGACCCTGCAGTGTATTCAGAGGAAGTTCACAAAAATGATCCCAGGAATTAAACACTTAACAATATGAGGAACGTTTGAGGGCTCTGGGTTTATACTCGATGCACTTTAGATGATGATGAGGAATCTAAATGAAACATACAGAATACTGAATGGCCTGGACAGAGTAGATGTTGGGAAGATGTTTCCATTGGTAGGAAACACTCGGACCTGAGGCACAGCCTTAGGGTAAAGGGAAGACCTTTTAGAATGGAGGTAAGGAAAACCTTCTTCAGCCAGAGGGCGGTGAATCTATGGAATTTATTGCCACAAAAGGCTGTGGAGGCCAGGTCATTGAGTATATTTAAGACTGAAATAGATAGGTTTTCGAGTATTTCGAGGATCAAATGTTACGGGGAGAAAGTGTGAGAATGGGGTTGACAAACTTATCAGCCGTGATTGGATGGCAGAGCAGACCCAATGGGCTGAATGGCCTAATTTCTGCTCCTCTGTCTCACTGTCTTATGGAATTGGAAGAGACGCAGGTGAGGGCACCATTGATCACAGGGGAGGGAAAATTATGGTCCTCACAGTAGGAGAAGATTTAAGATGTCATGGAGTGGAATTGCTCATCCTGAGAGCAGAATGTTGGAGGCAAAGGAATTGGGAGTAGGGGATTGCGTTTTTCAGGGGCCGGGGTGGTGTGGTATTGGGGGGAGCTGTAGTCAAGGTTCAGAACGAACAAATGCGATGAAGATGGAGGAACTGGGTGAATGGAATAGAGTCTTTACAAGAAGCAGGGTGTGAGAATGCAAGTTGAAGAGTGACCTAATAGAGATTTATAAACTCATGACGAGCATGGATAGGGTGGCTAGAGAAGGTCTTTTTCCCAGGATAGTAAAGTCCGAAGCTAGAGGGCACAGGTTTAAGGTGAGAGGGGAATGGTTTAAGAGAAACCTGAGGTGCAACCTTTTCACACAGAGTATGGTGCATGAGTCAAGGTAACTTTGGGATTCGGTAGGTTTGTAATTGATATCAGTGATCAGCCTATACCAAAAATGGAAACATAGATGTCAAGGAGTCAGAGATGGACGAGGTGAAGGAGAATGCAGGGTGGAAATTGGAAGTAAAATTCTTCAATTTTTCTAATTTTGGATAACAGGGAAGCAGCACTGATGACATCATTGATATACTGGAGCAAGAGTTGCAGGTGGGTGCTGGAATAGCACTGGAACAAGGAATGTACTCTACAAAGAGACTGGGGCCCATGCAGATATCCATGACCACCCCTCTGACCTGAAGAAAGTGAGAGGAGTTAAAAAAGAAGTTATTCAGGGTGAGGACGAGGCCAAGAGGAGAAGGCTGATGGTGGATGGGGTCGGTTCAGGTCTTTTTCCCAGGAAGAAGTAGAGAGCTCTAAGACCATCCTGATGGGGGAGAGATGTGCTAAGGGAGTGTACATCTCTAATGGGGAGCACTGGAACATTGCAGGCTGAGGGGTGACCTTATAGAAATTTATAAGGAGTATGGATAGATTGAATAGCCAAGGTCTTTTTCCCAGAATAGGGGAGTCCAAAACTAGAGGGCATAGATTAAAAGTGAGAGGAGAAAGATTTAAAAGTGACCTGAAGGGCAACTTTTTTATGCAGAAAGTGGCACATGTATGGAACGAGCTGCTGGGTACATGAATAGGAAGGGTTTAAAGGGTTATGGGCCAAATGCTGGTAATGGGAAACAATCAGTTTAGGATGTCTGGACGGTAAGAACAAGTTGCACTGGAAGGTCTAGTTCTGGGCAGAAACCCAACAAGAACAAAGAACAATAAACAAAGAAAATTCACAGCCCAGGAACAGGCCCTTCGGCCCTCCAAGCCTGAGTCGATCCAAATCTACTGTCTAAACCTGTCGCCCAATTCCTAAGCATCTGTATCCCATCTGTCCAGAAGCATCTTAAATGAATCTACTGTGCCTATCTCTACTGCCTCTGCTGGCAATGTGTTTCAGACACCCATCACCCTCTGTGCGAAGTACTTACCACATATATCCCCCTTAAACATATGGCGTACTGGCTTTTATTGGTAGAGGAATTGAGTTCTGGAGTACTGAGGTCATGTTGCAGTTGTATAAGACTCTGGTGCGGCCACATCTGGAGTATTGTGTGCAGTTTTGGTCGCCATACTATAGGAAGGATGTGGAGGCACTGGAACGGGTGCAGAGGAGGTTTACCAGGATGTTGCCTGGTATGGTAGAAAGATCGTATGAGGAAAGGCTGAGGCACTTGGGGTTGTTTTCATTGGAGAAAAGAAGGTTTAGGGGTGACTTGATAGAGGTGTATAAGATGATTAGGGGTTTAGATAGGGTCGACAGTGAGAATCTTTTTCCACGTATGGAGTCAGCTATTACAAGGGGGCATAGCTTTAAATTAAGGGGGGGTAGGTATAGGACAGATGTTAGGGGTAGGTTCTTTACTCAGCGAGTCGTGAGTTCATGGAATGCCCTGCCAGTAGCAGTGGTGGACTCTCCCTCATTATGGGCATTTAAGCGGGCATTGGATAGGCATATGGAGGATAGTGGGCTAGTGTAGGTTAGGTGGGCTTGGATCGGCGCAACATCGAGGGCCGAAGGGCCTGTACTGCGCTGTATTCTTCTATGTTCTATGTTCTATGTTCTACCTCTCACCTTGAAAGCATGACCTCGCATTGTTGAATCCTTCACCCTGGGAAAAAGCTTATTTCTATCTACCCTGTCTACACACTTCATAATTTTGTAGACCTCAATCAGGTCCCCCCTCAAATCTCTTTTTTTCTAATGAAAACAATCCTAACCTACTCAACCTCTCTTCATAGCTAGCACCTTCCATACCAGGCAACATCCTTGTAAACCTTCTCTGCAGCCTCTCCAAAGCATCCACATCCTTTTGGTAATGTGGCGACCAGAACTGTACACAGTATTCTAAATGCGGCCCAACCAATGTCTTGTACAATTTTAACATGACCTGCCAGCTCTTATACTCAATACCCCGTCCGATGAAGGCAAGCATACTATAGGCCTTCTTGAACACTCTATCCACCTGTGCAGCAAGCTTCAGGGTACAATGGACCTGAACTCCCAGATCTCTCTGCTCATCAACTTTTCCCAAGGCTGTTTCGTCTACTGTATAATTCGCTCTAGAATTAGACTTGCCTAAATGCTTGGCCTCACATTTGCCTGGATTGAACTCCATCTGCCACTTTTCCGCCTAACTCTCCAGTCTATCTATATCCTCCTGTATTCTTTGACAGTCCCTTATGCTTTCTGCTACTCCACCAATCTTCGTGTCATCTGCAAACTTGCTGATCATACCAACAGTGCCCCCTTCCAGATCACTTATGTATATTACAAACACCAGTGACCCCAACACTGACCCCTGCGGAACATCACTGGTCACCTTTCTCCATTTTGAGAAACTCCCTTCAACTACTACTCTCTGTCTCCTGTTGCTCAACCAGTTCTTTATCCACCTAGCTAGAACACCCTGCACACCATGTGACTTCACTTTCTCCATTAGTTTACCATGCGGAACCTTATCAAACACCTTACTAAAGTCCATGTATATGACCTCAACAACCTTTCTTTCATTTATCAACTTGGTCACTTCCTCAAATAACTCTATTAACTTGGTAAGGCACAATCTCCTCCGCACAAAACCATGTTGCCTATCACTGATAAGCCCATTCTTTTCTAAATATAAATAGATCCTATCCCTCAGTACCTTCTCCAGCAACCTTCCCACCACTGACGTCAGGCTCACTGGTCTGTAGTTACCCGAAATATCCCTACTACCCTTCTTGTACAGGGGGATAACATGAGCAACCTTCCAGTCTTCCGGCACCTCACCTGTGTTTAAGGATGCCACAAAGATATCTGTCAGGGCCCCAGCTATTTCCTCTCTCGCCTCCCTCAGCACTCTGGGATAGATCCCATCCAGTCCTGGGCATTTGTCCACCTTAATAACCTCTAGCCTACCCAACACATCTTCCCTACTTATGTCAAAGTGATCCAGATTATTCAAATTTCTATCTCTAATCTCAACATTCATCATGTTCCTCTCCTCAGTGAACACTGATGCAAAGTACTCATTCAGAATCTCACCCATTCTCTCAGGTTCGACACACAGCCTTCCTCATTATCCTTTAGTGGACCAATCCTTTCTCTAGTTACCCGCTTACTTCTTATATAAGAATAAAAAGCTTTGGGATTCTCCTTAATTCTGCTCGCTAACGCTATTTCATGACGCCTTTTACCCGCTTGATTCCTTGTTTAAGACCGGTCCTACTCTTCCGATATTCCTCCAGGGCCCATTCTGTTCTCAGCTGCCTTGACCTTATGTATGCTTCCGTTTTCCTCTTGGCTAGTCGTACGATTGCTCCTTCATCCACGGTTCATGAGTCTTGCCTTTCCTATCCTTTGCCTTCAACGAAACATGCCTATCCTCCACTGTCTTTAACTTATCTTTGAAAGTCTCCCACATATCAATGTGGACTTCCCTTCAAATAGCTGTGTCCAATCCAGATATCCCAGCTCCTGCCTAATTTTGATATAATTGGCCTTGGCTCAGTTAGCTGGCACTTCACCTGTGCCCAGTGAAGTATGGAGTATCTTCACCAAGACCCCAGCAAACTTCTCGCTTGTCTCTCATAAGAGCCCGAAAAGTGTTGCGCTGGAAAAGCACAGCAGGTCAGGCAGCATCGGCGAGCAGGAGAATCGACGTTTTGGGCATAAGCCCTTCATCAGAAACTGATGTATCCTGAGCTGTTATGGGATAAAGTGAGGACTGCAGATGCTGGTGTTCAGAGTCAAAATGTGTGGCACTGGAAAAGCACAACAGGTCAGGCAGCATCCGAGAAGCAGGGGAATCGACATTTCGGGCACAAGTCCTTCATCAGAAACTGAAGGGCTTTTGCCCGAAATGTCGATTCTCCTGCTCCTTGGATGCTGCCTGACCTGCTGCGTTTTTCCAGTGCCACACTTTTTGACTCTGATCACCAGCATCTTCAGTCCTCACTTTGTCCCATAACAAGCCAGGATACATCACATCAGACTCTGGGATTTATGCACCTTTACACCCATTAAATTATCCAACACCTTCTCCTTATTAATCTTAACATGTTCTTGAACTTCATCATCCCAGCTGAAATGTCCAACTACAATACATTTCTCTTATGTGAATAAAGATATGAAATATTCATTTTAGACCTCACCCATGACCTCTGGCTCCACAGCCCATGGTACTGCCCCATCTCCAGTAGGACTGTCTACATACTGGCACAACATGTTCTCCAAGATGCACTGTAACTTTGTGACTCCATCTGCTCCTTTCACACTAAGACAATTCCAGTTAATGTTAGCAAAATTGAAGTCCTCCACAGCTATAACACTGTTTCTCTAACACCTTTCTGTGATTTGCTTACACACCTGCTCCCCTATCTCTCTCTGACTGTTGGGAGATCTGTAGCGAAATCCCAGCAAAGTGAACACCCCTTTTTAATTTCAAAGATCCACCTAGATGGCCTCATTTGAAGAGCCCTCTAGGACATTCTCTCTCATGAATGAAATGATGATATACTGAAATAAGTAACAGTACATTTCAAACAAACTGGTTTATCACTATCTGACAGTGATCAGTCCATACAATGTGCTTATCTACACCCTGGAAAGTGAGGAGATAGACATAATCTGTTGAGTCTAATAGTGTCTTTCTGTTTATGATAAAAATACCGTCACAATGATGCTGTAGTTTCTTTACTAATAGTTGAATTAATGTATCGGAACGAATAGGGAGATTTAGTGAACACTGAACATCAATCACTTACCTGAACAGAATACATGATGATCTTGAAACACCGGACTGCAAACAGCTTAGGCTCCCACAGTGAGTGGTTATCTAAGTGCCTGAGGAACAAATGACAAGGATTTACTTATATTTACATTTGCCCATCCTGTCAAATTCTGCCATGATAGAACTTTAACAAATTCAATTTTTGTGTCTAACCTTTCTTGTTGTTAAGTGTTGGGGAGAGTGCATCATGTTTGTTTTCAAATATTTCCATGTCCTTGTCCCTCCCCGTTCTTTAAACTCCAATTCTGGTTTCTGGTTCATCCTTGATTTCAATCGTTTCATCACTGGCAGCTATGCCTTCAGATGCTTGGCCCTAAAGTCTTCAATTTCCTTTCTAAAACTCTCCACCTGCCTTGCTTTCATCCTTTAGGAAAAACCATCCCTTTGATCAGACTTCTAGACATCTGACCATAAAGTCAAATTATACAATCATAGAATCATAGAGTGTGGTGCTGGAAAAGCACAGCCAGTCAGGCAGAATCCAAGGAGCAGGAGAGTCGACGTTTCGAACATAAGCTCTTTGTCAGGAATGGGGGGCTAGCCCAAGGTGGCTGAGAGATAAATGGGAGGGGGGATGGGGAGAAGGCAGCTGGGAATGCAATAGGTAGATGAAGATGGGGGTGAAGATGATAGGTTGAAAAGGAGGGTGGATCAGATAGGTGGGAAGGAAGATGGACAGGTAGGACAGTTCAAGAGGTTGGTGCTGAATTGGAAAGTTGGATCTGGGATAAGTGGGGGTAGGGGAAATGAGGAAACTGGTGAAATCCACATTGATCCTGTGTGGTTGGAGACTCCCAAGGCTAAAAATGAGGCATTCTTCCTCCAGGTTAGGCACCCAGGTCGGGTGGCTAGAGTTTGGCGGTGGAGGAGGCCCAGGAACTGCATGTCCTTGGTGGAATGGGAGGGGGAGTTAAAGTGTTCAGCCACAGGGTGGTGGGGTTGCTTCATGTATGTGTCCCAGAGATGTTCTCTGAAACATTCGGCAGGTTGGCATCCTGTCTCCCCAATGTAGAGGAGAGCGAAACTAACTAGGTTAGTTTGGGAAACTTGGTCAGCATGGGTGAGTTGGGCTGAGGGTCTGTTAACGTGCTGTATGACTCTATGACCAGGATCCTGAATCTGAACAAAGGAACTATGATGGCATGAGACGAGACCTGGACGTCCTTATACACGAGTCACGAAGCATAAGTCTGCAGGTGCAGCTGGCAGTGAAAAACGCAAATGGTATATTGGCTTACATAGCAAGAAGATTCAAGAACTAAAGCAGGGATGTCTTGTTGTAATTTTACAGGTTTTGGTGAGATTGCAGCTGGAACATTGTGCATAGTTTTCATCTCCTTCTCTGAGGAAGGATGTTCTGGCTAAGGAGGGAGTACAGCGAAAATTTACCAGACTGTTTTCTGGGTTGGCAGAACTAATGAATGAAGACAGATTGGATTGGTTAGGATTATATTCACTGAAATTTGGAAGAATGAGGGGTATCTCATAGAACCCTATATAATTCTAACGGAAGTCAACAGATTAAATGCAGGAAGGATGCTCCCGACAACCGAGGAGTCCAGAACAAAGGGATCACAATTTAAGAATACATGGTAGGACATTTAGGACTAAGATAAGGAGAAATTTGTTTACCCAAGAGTGGTGGAATTCTCTACCACAGCACGCGGTTAAGGCCAAAATGCTGAATAGTTTCAAGAAGGAGTTGAAAATAGTTCTTAGGGCTATCTTTTAAAGAGATCAAAAGGTACAGGGTGAAAGATGGAACAGGGTACTGAGTTGGATGATCAGCCATGTTCAATTGAATGGTGGAACAGGCTCAAAGGGCTCAATGGCCTACTCCTGTTCTTATTTCTCTAAGTTTCTTTCTACAGTTAATGTGGAATGTAAGGAAAATAGTGGCTGGCTAAAGGCTGTGATCACAAAGAGTTAACAGGGTTGTAGAAGTGGTTTAAATGGCTGGGTAGAGTCAGTATTAGGAAACAGTGTACATTTATCTGTGGGAGCGGGAGGATTAAATGGGAATGCCGAATCAGTGATGCGGAGTGTGGGCTGTGGAATGGAATTAAATGAGTGGCCAGATTCAATGATAAGGCAGGGTATAGATAGGACAGTGAGAGAGGATTAGATAAATAAAAGCAAAATGCTATGAATGCTGGAAATCTGAAACAAAAAGAATGCTGGAGAAGCTCAGCAAGTCTGGTAGTATCTGTGAACAAGAGAAACAGAATGAACGTTTTGAGTCTGGTCAGACTCTTCTTTAGAACAGTGGATTGAATGGGTGGATGGAGTCAGTGGTAGGGGAGAATGTGCATGGCATTTCATAATTCCTTCTCTCCTCACATTACATTGATCAAATGCAGCTCCACTGTGATGTCATCAAATTTAGCTGCAAATTGGTCAGTCTGTTGGACTCTATTCAACAAACACAGCACGTACATTAAAACTGGCTTGATGGCATTTTTGATGTTTCCATACGCTGCACGGCCCAGCAACTCTCGGAGGCAACCTTCAGCTACAGCAGCAGGACTCTCCTTCTCCTTCTCAGTTGCTTGCAGTGGTGATGGCGAACGACTAAAAAGATTTATTAAAGAGAATTAGAACTTTTCAAGAGATGCCAAATTCAGCAGCTAAAAACTAGAGATAGCAAGAAGAGATACAAAAATGAGTGAAGAATGTAGGAGGGCATCCCAGGCAGAACTAAAAATGAGCTGGTGAAGCTACACCACAGGACTACTAGCATGCCAAACAGTATGGTAGTAAGTGTTAGAGCTAAGCGATTGCACAAACAATGAATCAAATCTAAGCTCTGCAATCCACCTACATCCAGGTTTGAATGGTGATGGACATTTAAACAATTGACAGGAAGTGAAGTTCAGGTTGTGAGTTTGTTCGCTGAGCTGGTAGGTTTGTTCTCAAACATTTCATCACCATGCTAGGTACCATAATCAGTGAGCCTCTGCTAAAGCCTCTGTTCCCCACCACTTCCTATTTATGTGTCTTGGTCTGTTACGGCGGGTGATATTATTTCCAATTTGCAGCAAGCTCCGTTGGACAACAAATAAAAAGAACTGGAAACGATATCACCCACCGTAACAGACCAAGACACATAAATAGGAAGTGGGCCAGAACATCAGTGCTTTCACAGAGGCTCACTGATGAGGGTACCTAGCATGGTGATGAAATGTCTGAGAACAAACCTACCAGCTCAGTGAACAAACTCACAACCTGAACCTCAACCCGAGTTACATATCTTCTCAAAAACCGCAGGAAGTGGAGTCTCTACAAATATTTAAATGGGACAGTTATTAAACAGATCTAGTAACTCAATAATGGGCATCCATCAACAGCAGCAGAATTGTATTCCAGCATAATCTGAAACGTCATGGCCCAGCATATCCCCCAGTCAACCATTACAATCAGGCCAGGGGATCAATCCTGGTTCAATAGAGAGTGCAGGAGGGCACGCCAGGACCAGTACCAGGCGTACCTGAAAATGAGGTGTCATATTGGTGAAGCTACCAAACAGAACTAATTCTATGCCAAACGGCATAAGCAGCAAGTGACAGACAGAGATAAGCAATTCCACAATGAACAGATCAAATCTAAGCTCTGCAGTCCTGCCACATCCAAACATGAATGGTGGTGGACAATTAAACAACTCACTGGAGGATGAGGCTCCACAAATATCCCCATCCTCAATGATGGAGAATCCAACACATCAGTGCAAAAGATAAGGAAATAGCTGAAGAACTTAATAAATACTTTGTGTCAGTCTTCACAGTGGAAGACATGAGTAATATCCCAATAATTAAGGAGCATCAAGGAGGAGAGTTGAGTATGGTAGCCATTACAAAAGAGAAAGTGCGAGAAGAGCTATAAGGTCTAAAAATTGATAAATCTCCTGGCCCCGATGTTCTGAGGGAGGTGGCTGAAAGAAATAGCGGAGGCATTTGTTGTAATCTTTCAAAAACCACTGGAGTCAGGGGAAGTCCCAGATGATTGGAAAATTACTGTTGTAACCCCCTTGTTCAAGAAAGGATCAAGACAAAAGATGAAAAATTATAGGCCAATTAGCCTAACCTTGGTTGGAGGTATAATTCTGGAATCCATCGGAAAGGATGAGATTTCTAAATTCTTGGAAGTGCAGGATTGGATTAGAACAAGTCAGCATGGATTTAGTGAGGGGAGGTCGTGCCTGGCAGACCTGTTAGAATTCTTTGAAGAGGCAACAAGTAGGTTAGACTAGGGAAACCCAGTGGATGTTATCTACCTCAACTTGGAAAAGGCCTTTGATAAGGTGCCTCATGGGAGGTTGCTGAGTCAGGTGAGGGCCTATGGTGCTCGAGGTGAGCTATTGGCATGGATTGAGGATTGGCTGTCTGACAGAAGGCAGAGAGTTGGGATAAAAGGTTCTTTATTAGAATGGCAGCTAGTGACAAGTGGTGCCTCGCAGGGTTCGGTGTTGGGGCTGCAGCTGTTCACTTTATGAATTAATTATCTGGATGAAGGGACTTCAGCAAGTCATTTGATAAGGTTCCCCATGGTAGGCTCATTCAGAAGGTCAGGAGGAATGGGATACAGGGGAACTTAACTGTCTGGATACAGAATTGGCTGGCCAACAGAAAACAGCGAGTGGTAGTAGAAGGAAAATATTCTGCCTGGAAGTCAGTGGTGAGTGGTGTTTCACAGGGCTCTATCCTTGGGCCTCTACTGTTTGTAATTTTTATTAATAACTTGGATGAGGGGATTGAAGGATGGGTCAGCAAGTTTGCAGATGACACAAAGGTTGGAGGTGTCGTTGACAGTATAGAGGGCTGTTGTAGGCTGCAGCGGGACATTGACAGGATGCAGAGATGGGCTGAGAGGTGGCAGATGGAGTTCAACCTGGATAAATGCGAGGTGATGCATTTTGGAAGGTCAAATTTGAAAGTTGAGTACAGGATTAAGGATAGGATTCTTGGCAGTGTGGAGGAACAGAGGGATCTTGGTGTGCAGGTACATAGATCCCGTAAAATGGCCACCCAAGTGGACAGGGTTGTTAAGAAAGCATATGGTGTTTTGGCTTTCATTAACAGGGGGATTGAGTTTAAGAGTCGTGAGATCTTGTTGCAGCTCTATAAAACTTTGGTTAGACCGCACTTGGAATACTGCGTCCAGTTCTGGTCGCCCTATTCTAGGAAAGATGTGGATGCTTTGGAGAGGGTTCAGAGGAGGTTTACCAGGATGCTGCCTGGACTGGAGGGCTTATCTTATGAAGAGAGGTTGACTGAGCTCCGACTTTTTTCATTGGAGAAAAGGAGGAAGAGAGGGGACCTAATTGAGGTATACAAGATAATGAGAGGCATAGATAGAGTCGATAGGCAGAGACTATTTCCCAGGGCAGAAATGGCTAACACAAGGGCTCATAGTTTTAAGCTGGTTGGAGGAAAGTATAGAGGGGATGTCAGAGGCGGGTTCTTTACACAGAGAGTTGTGAGAGCATGGAATGCATTGCCAGCAGCAGTTGTGGAAGCAAGGTCATTGGGGACATTTAAGAGACTGCTGGACATGCATATGGTCACAGAAATTTGAGGGTGCATACATGAGGATCAATGATCGGCACAACATCGTGGGCTGAAGGGCCTGTTCTGTGCCGTACTGTTCTATATTCTATGTTCTATGACTGGGGGCATTCTGGTGAAGTTTGCCGACAGGCAGGTCGTTCTGAGGAGGTGGGGAGGCTGCAGAAAGATTTAGACAGTTTAGGGGAGTGGTCCAAGAAATGGCTGAGGAAATTCAACGTGAGCAAATGCGAGGTCTTGCACTTCGGAAAAAAAAATACAGGGACGGACTATTTTCTAAACAGTGAGAAAATTCATTAAGCCAAAGTACGAAGGGATCTTGGAGTGCTACTCCAGGATTCTTTAAAGGTTAACTTGCAGGTTGAGTCTGTGGTTAAGAAAGCAAAAGTAATGTTGTCATTTATCTCAAGAGGGTTGGAATGTAAAAACAGCGATGTGCTACTGAGACTTTGTAAAGCTTTGGTTAGGCCCCATTTAGAATACTGTGTCCGGTTTTGGGCCCCACACCTCAGGAGGGATATACTGGCACTGGAGCGTGTCCGGCAGAGATTCACACGGATGATCCCTGGAATGGGAGGCCTAACATATGATGAACAGCTGAGGATCCTGGGATTGTATTCATTAGACTTAGAAGGTTGAGGGCAGATCTAATAGGAACTTACAAGATAAAGCATGGTTTAGAAAGGGTGGATGCTGGGAAGTTGTTTCCGTCAGGATACTAGGACCCATGGGCACAGCCTTAGAATTAGAGGGGGTCAATTTAAAACGGAAATGAAGAAACACTTCTTCAGCCAAAGAGCGGTGGGCCTGTGGAATTCATTTCCACGGAGCGCAGTGGAGGCTGGGATGCTGAATGTCTTCAAGGCAGAGATTGATAAAGTCTTAATCTCGCAAGGAATTAAGGGATATGGGGAGAGTGTGGGTAAGTGACGTTGAAATGCCCATCAGCCATGATTGAATGGTGGAGTGGACTCCATGGGCTGAATGGCCTTACTTCCACTCCTATGTCCCATGGTCTTATAAGGTTAATGCTTTTGCAGCAATCTTCAGCCAGAAGTGCTGAGTGGATGATCCATCTTGGCCTCCTCCAGTGGTCCCCAGCATTACAGATACCAGTCTTCATGGAGAAAGTGAGGACTGCAGATGCTGGAGATCAGAACATAGAACAAGACAACACAATACAGGCCCTTCAGCCCTCGATGTCACGCCAACCTGTGAAACCAATCTGAAGCCTATCTAATGTATACTATTCCATTATCATCTATATGTTTATCCAATGACCATTTAAATGCCTGTAAAGTTGGCAAGTCTTGCAGGCAGGACATTCTGCGTCCTTACTACTGTCTGAGTAAAGAACCTACCTCTGACATCTGTCCTATATCTATCACTACTCAATTTAAACCTATGTCCCCTTATACTAGCCATCAGCATGAGGAAAAAGGCTCTCACTGTCTACCCTATCTAATCTTCTGACCATCTTGTATGTCTCTATTAAGTCACCTATTAACCTTCTTCTCTCAAATGAAAACAGCCTCAAATCCCTCAGCCTTTCCTCATAAGACCTTCCCTCCATACCAGGCAATATTCTGTTAAATCTCCTCTGAACCCTTTCCAAAGCTTCCACATCCTTCCAAAAATGCGGTGACCAGAACTGCACACAATACACCAAGTGCGGCCACACCAGAGTTTTGTTCAGCTGCAACGTGACCACATGGCTCTGAAATTCAATCCCTCTACCAACAAAACCTAACACACCATATGCTTTCTTAACAACCCTACTAACCTGGGTGGCAACCTTCAGGGATCAATGCACATGGATACCGAGATCTCTTTGCTTATCCACACTACCAAGAATCTTACATAGCCCAGTACTCTGCATTTCTGTCACTCCTTCCAAAGTGAATCAACTTACACTTTTCCGCATTAAACTCCATTTGCCACCTCTCAGCCCAGCTCTGCAGCTTACCTATGTCCCTCTGTAATCCTCAGTATCTTCCGGCACTATCCACGACTCCAGCAACTTTAGTGTCATCCACAAATTTACTAACCCACCCTTCTATACCCTCATCCAGGTCATTTATAAAAATGACACACAGCAGTGGCCCCAAAGCAGATCCTTGCGGTACCCCACTAGTAACTGAACTCCAGGATGAACATTTCTCATCAACCACCACCCTCTATCTTCCAGCAGCTAGCCAATTTCTGATCCAAAATGCTAAGTCACCCTCAATCCATGCCTCTATATTTTCTGCAATAGCCTACTGTGGGGAACCTTATCAAGTACTTAAATCCATATGCCCCACATCAACCACTTTAACTTGTTCCACCTGTTTGATCACCTTCTCAAAGAACTCAACAAGGTTTTTGAGTTACGACCTACTTTTCACAAAACCTAATCAAATTATTCCTTTCTAGATTATTATAAATCTTATCTCTTATAATGCTTTCCACACATTACCCACGACCGAAGTAAGTCTCACTGGTGTATAATTTCCAGGGTTGTCTCTACTCCCTTTCTTGAACAGGGGAACAACATTTGCTATCCTCCAGTCTTCTGGCACTATTCCTATAGACAATGACGACATAAATATCAAAGTCAAAGGCTCTAGAATCTCTTCTCTAGCTTCTCAGAGAATCCCAGGATAAATCCCATCTGGCCTAGGGGACTTATCTATTTTCATTACCAGAATTGCTAACACCTCTTCCTTACACACCTCAATCCCATCCAGTCAAATAGCCTGAATCTCAGTATTCTCCTCGACACAATTGTCTTTTTCCTGCATGAATACTGACGAAAATATTTATTTAGCATTCTCCTATCTCTTTGTATTCCACGCACAACTTCCCACTACTGTCCTTGACTGGCCCTAATCTTATTCTAGTCATCCTTTTATTCCTGTCTTACCTCTAGAAAGCTTTAGGGTTTTCCTTGATCCTACCTGCCAAAGACTTCTTATGTCCCCTTCTGCCTCTTACTAGCTCTCTGCTTCGGTCCTTCCTGGCTAACTTGTAACTCTCAAGCGCCCTAGCTGAACCTTCATACCTCATCTTAACATAGGCCTCCTTCTTCCTCTTGACAAGAGATTCAACTTCTTTAGTAAACCACAGGGTTCCCTCACTTGACCACTTCCTCCCTGCCTGACAGGTACATACCTATCAAGGACATGTAGTAGCTGTTCCTTGAACAAGCTCCATATTTCAGTTGTGCCCATTCCTTGTAGCTTTCTTACCCATTTCTATGCATCATGAATCTTGCCTAATCACCTCATAATTGCCTTTCCCCCAGCTATAACCCTTGCCCTGTGGTATATACCTCTCCCTTTTCATCGCTAAAGTAAACATAACCAAATTGTGGTCATTATCAACAAAGTGCTCACCTACCTCCAAATCTAACACTTGGCCTGGTTCATTACCAAGTACCAAACCAATGGGGCTTCGCCTCTTGGCCTATCTACGTAGTGTGAAAAAGTGAGGACTGCAGATGTTGGAGATCAGAGTCGAGAATGTGTGCTGCACACATTGGACAAAAACTGACCCATTGAAAGTACTTGAATTATAGTGCTTCCAGTCAATATTTGTAAAGTTAAAGACCCCATAACAACTACCCTGTTACTTTCACTCCTATCCAGAATCACCTTTGTAATCCTTTCCTCTACATCTCTGGACCTTTTTGGAGGCCTATAGAAAACTTCCAACAGGGTGACTTCTCCTTTCCTATTTCTAACCTAAACCCATACTACCTCAGTGGACGAGTCCTCATCAAACGTCCTTTCTGCCACCGTAATACTGGCCTTGACTAAGAATGTCACACCTCGTCTTCTTTTACCACCTTCCCTGATCTTACTGAAACATCTAAATCCCGGAACCTGCAATAACCATTCCTGTCCATACTCTATCCATGTCTCAACATCGAAGTCCCAGGTACCAACCCATGCTGCAAGTTCACCCATCTTATTCCAGGTGCTCCTGGCATTGAAGTAGACACACTTCAAATCACCTTCCTGCCTGCTGGTACACTCCTGTGACCTTGAAACCTTCATCCTGACCTCACTACTCTCAACCTCCTGGACACTGGAGCTGCAAATCAGGTTCCCATCCCTCTGCTGAGTTAGTTTAAACCGTCCCGAAGAGCATTATAAAATTTCCCCCCAAGGATATTGGTACACTCTAGTTCAGGTGTAGACCATGCCATTTGTAGAGGTCCCACCTACCCCAGAATGAGCCCTTATTATTCAGGTATCTGAATCTTTCCCTCCTGCACCATTCCTGTAGCCACTTGTTCAACTGCTCTCTCTCTCTCTCTCTACTCCTTGTCTCACTAGTACGTGGCACAAGTAGCAAACCAGAGATAACCAGAGTTGAAAATACCAGTCTTCAGCCAATTTGATTCACTCCAAATGATATCAACAAATGGTTGGAGACCTTGATTACTGCAAAGGCTACAAACACTGACAACATACCAGCAATAGTACTAAGGCTTGTGCTCCAGTACTTGCCACTCCCTTAGCCAAGCTGTTCCAGTATAGTTACAACACTGGCAGCTACCTGACAATATGGAAAATTGCCCAGGTATGTCCTGTGTAGAAAAGCAGGACAAATTTAACCTAACCAATTGCTTGCTCCATCAGTCTATTCTTGATCATCAGCAAAGTGATAGAAGGTGTAAACAACAGAACTATCAAGCTCAGCAATAACCTGCTCAGTGACGCCCAGTTTGGGTTCCACCAGGGCCACTCAGCTCCTGACCACGTTAAAGCCTTGGTTCAGACATGGACAAAAGAGGGGAGGTGAGAGTGACAGCCATTGACATCAAGGCAGCAGTTGACTGAGTGTGGCATCATGAAGCCCTGGCAAAACTGGAATCATTGGTTATCAGGGGCAAACTCTCCAGTAGCTGGAGTCATATCTGGCACATAGGAAGATGGTTGTGACAGTTGAAGGTCAGTCTTCTCAGCTCCAGGACATCTCTGCAGGATCTCCTCAGGGTCTTAGGCCCAACCACCTTCAGCTGCTTCATCAATGACCTTCTCTTCATCATAAGGTCAGAAGTGGGTATGTTTCCTGATGGTTGCAGAATGCTCAGCACCACTTGCGACACCTTAGATACTGAAGCAATCCATGTTCAAGTGCAACAAGATATGGACAATATCCATGCTTGGGCTGACAAGTGGCAAAAGTTATACTACATAAATGTCAGGTATTGGGCTGACAAGTGGCAAAAGTTATACTACATAAATGTCAGGTATCTCCAATTAAAGACAATCTGACTATCATCCTTTGAATCATCATTGAATCCTTGGGGTTATCACTGACCAGAAACTCAACTAGAATCGCCATATAAACACTATAAGTGGCTATAAGATCAGGTCAGAAGCTAGGAATACTGCAGTGACTAACTCACCTTCTGACTCCCCAAAGCCTGCCCATCATCTACAAAGCACAAGTCAGGAGTATAATAGAACTTTCCCCATTTGTCTGAATGAGTACAGCTCCAACAACACTCAAGGAGCTTGACACTTTCCAGGACAAAGCAGCCTGATTGGTTGGCACTACATCCACAAGCATTGAATCTCTCCACCACTGACACTCAGTAGCAGTCGTGTGTACTATCTATAAGATGCACTGCAGGAATTTACCAGCATCCTCAGACAGCACCTTCCAAACCCATGACCACTTCCATCTAGAAGGACAAGAGCAGCACATACATGGGAACACCACCACCTTCACGTTCCCCTCCAAGCCACTCACTGTCCTGACTTGGATTATATGTCACTGTTCCTTCACTGTCGCTGGGTCAAAATCTTGTAATTCTCTCCCTAATGGCATTGTGGGTCAACCTGCAGCAGGTGGACTGCAACAGTTCAAGAAGGCAGCTTACCACTACCTTCTCAAGAGCAACTAGAGACAGGTAATAAATGCTGGCAACCCACCGGCACCCACATCCCACAAATGACTGAAAAGAATTCCCCCTCCAATGATTGGGCAGCACGGCACATCCGTGCAAAAGATAAGGTTAAAGCATTTCTAACATTCTTCACACAGAAGCGTCAAGTAGAGATCTATCTCGATCTCTACTTGAAGTCTCCAACATCACACATAATACAGTCAAAAACTACTCGTGGCACTGGATGCTATAAAACGTATGGGCCCTGATAACATTAGAATCTTCACAGTACTAGAGACTTGTGCACCATAATCCAAACCAAGCTGTTCCAGTAAATCCACAACAATTGCACATGCCCAGCAATGTGGAAACTTTTACAGGTTTGTCCGATTCACAAATAGCATAACAAATGCAACACATCCATATCAGACTGCTAGCAATTATCAATAAAAGTGGTATCAAGTAACACTTGCTCAGCAATAACCTGATCTCTTCGTAGTCAGTTTGAGCTTCAGGACCACTCAGCCTCCTGATCTCAATGCAGCTTTGTTCCAATCATGTTCCAAAGGAGCTGAAGCAAGAGATGAGGTGAGAGTGATTGCATTTGACATTAGGACAGGATTTATCAAGTATTAAATGGAGATCAGTTAGCTCAGTTGGCCAAATGTCTGGATGGCTGGTTTGTGGTGCAGTGTGACATCAACAGTATGGGTTTAATTCCAGCACTAGCTGAGGTTCCTGTAAAGGATTCTTCTTTTCAACCTCCCCACTCACATGAGGTGACCCTCAGGTTACACCACCACTGGCCATTTCTCTCTAGTGAAAGAACAGCTATGGTCTGATGACGATGGTGACTTTATCTTACTTTAAGGGATTCTTGTGTTTCAGTGGTGGTACCATACCCCTGGATCAGGAGCTCAAGCTTCTAGCTATAAGACCATAAGACATAGGAGCAGAAGTAAGGCCATTCGGCCCATCAAGTCCACTCCGCCATTCAATCATGGCTGATGGGCATTTCAACTCCACTTACCCGCATTCTCCCCGTAGCCCTTAATTCCCCGTAGCCCACCCGCTCCAGAGTTGCATAATAACAGCTCCAAACAGGTTGATTTGAAAATATCTTTACCAAGTATGGTTTCAAGAAACCCTAGTAAAACTGGAGTCAATGGGAACCTTGGGAAAACCTCAACAAGCTAGTTGTAGTTGTTTGAGGTCAATCATCTCAGTTTCAAGACACATTTGCAGTAGTTCCTCAGGGTAATTTCATAGTTCAAATATTTAAAGCTGTTTCACCAATGACCTTCCCTCCATTACAAGGTCAGAAGTGGGATTGTTCGCATTCAGACCATATAAATGATAAAATAATAATAAATAAAATAGTAACATGTAAATATGGTGGTTACAGAGCAAGTCAGAAGCTTGGAATCCTGCAGCGAATAACTCACCTCCTAACTCCTCAAAACCTGACCACCATATTAAAGCACAAATCATGAACGCAATACTCTCCACTTGACTGGATGAGCACAGCTCTCACAACACTCAGGATGCTTGAAGTCATCTGTGAGTTTTTGTGGGTGCTCCAGTCTCCTCCCACAGTCCATAGATGTGCAGGTTAGGTGGATTGACTGTGCTAAAAAAAACTGTTCCATCATGTTCAGTGACACACAGGCCAGGTGGATTAGCCATGGTAAAAAGCAGGATTACAGGGTTAGGATTTTAGGGGTGGGGGGGGGGGGGGGGCAGTGCTGAGTCTGGGTGGGATGCGCTTTAGAGGATCAATGTGTGAAATGGCCTCTATCTGCACTGCAGGGATTCTATTATTCTATACAAAGTAGCCTGATATATTGGCACTATATTCACAAACAGTCATTCCGTCCACCACCGAAATTCAGTAGCATCATCTACAGGTTGTACTGCAGAAATTTAGTAAAGCTCCTTAGACAGCCCCTTCCACATCCACCACCATCGTAGTTGTTAAGTCCTTCCCCAGGTGTTTGGAGATTAAACTTGTAAAAGTTGAGGAAGGTTCTAGGTTCGATCATAGGGGATATGAAAGATCATAGGAGAAGTGAAAAATCATCAGGGAATGAAAGACAAAGAAAGAGAGAGAAAGCAGTTGATATAATGCAAGGAAGGAACTTAATAGCTTACCTCTCAGTTTCCTCTGCTTGTTGCAAATTGAAGAGGAGGGAGGGGACAATTTTATCCATGTGCTGGGGTTCCCAAATGTTGGCCTGGAGCTCATCATTAACTGTCTTCCTTACCACACCCTGCAGACCCTTTATACCAGCCATACGAATCCTGATGGGCAGAAAACAGCAAAAGATATTGGGATTTCACCTTGTGGGAGGGCTTACTTAAAGTCCAGAAGGAAAAAGGCTCATAAGAATGATCTCAGAGTGATAGGCTTAACATATGAGGAACATTTGAGGATTCTGGGTTTATACTTGATGAAGTTTAGAAGGATGAGAGGAGATCTAATTGAAACTTGCAGAATATAAATGGCCTGGACAGAGTGGACGTTCGGAAGATGTTTCCATTGGCAGGAGAGACTCAGACCCGAGGGCACAACCTTAGAGTAAAGGGAAGACCCTTTAGAATGGAGATAAGGAAAAGCTTCTTCAACCAGAGATTGATGAATCTATGGAATTCATTACCACAGAATGCTGTGGAGACCAGGTCATTGAGTATATTTAAGACAGCGATAGATAGGTTATTGATAGTCAAAGGGATCAAGATTGATGGGGAGAAAGAGGGAGAAGGGGGTTGAGAAACTTATCAGCCATGTTTGAATGGTGGAGCAGACTCAATGGACCGAATGGCCTATTTTCTGCTCTTATACTTTATGTTCTTATGGAAGAAGGAAAATGAGTCTTCCTTCCGTCCTCCCTCCCTTAATATCAGAGGGCTTTGTCTGAGGGAGGGTGGAAGATCCCAGACAATTCTAGGAATTCCACCTTGTTCACCATTATAAGGTATCAAATGAACTCTTGTCATCAAGAATTGACATGCAATCTATTTCAGTAAATAGAAAATCCCCATTTGGTTTATTGGCGTGAAGCAAGTGAACCTAAAGGTGACGGATAGCTTTCATCTCTGACCTTCAGATGGGCTCCTGGTCACCCTAGCAGAGTAGTTGTCGAAGGATCAGAGCAGTAGGTGTTGATGGTCCTTCACAGGTGTAGGCAACATAAGCTCTAACCAGGGAATGACCTAATTTGACAAATTGTGACAATGTGGTGTCCTTTAACCATGCATTCACAGATCTCTATTACATCAATGTAGCAGAGCCAATATAGTTCAGACATATTGTAACTGAACAGTCAATCAAAGCAAGTCAAGATAATTCTTTTCAGTAATGATTCACTACTCTTTAAAAACCCAATTCAGTGGGAGGGAGATTGAAAATCTCTCCTTAATGCCTTGTAAGTGGAACTGTGTTGGGTATCTACTCACTTAGTTCTGTCTGTAACATCATCGTGTCCTGAATGGCACATCTCACTAAACCTGGAGACGAAGAAATCATAACTTCGGTGATATGAAGGTGTGTCCTCTTCGATGTTTGCAAACTTTATGAACTGTTGGAGAAAATTATCTTTTTTACTAAAATAGATTCTGGTTCGGAGCAATTAAAACAGCTCTTGCTCCTCACTCTTCTGTTATTGCTTCCTTATTGCACGATTCCCTTTAGTGATACACATGCTGTTTGATATTGTGTCAAATAAGTTTAATGAACTGGTTTTATTTATTTTAAAGCAGCTCAGATTTCAAAGAGACCTGACAGAGGTATAATCAAAGGACTAGTGACAGATTGTTTTAGTTTGATAAAATGGGGAGGACCACAGTTTGTAATTAAACTGTGCAAAAGTAGATTGGGTGAAATGTTGAGCAATTATTCAATTCTGAAAGCCAGGAGAAATCACAGCCTCTTCCTGTCACCTCCTTGCTCTTTAGAGTCATCTCATTCTTGTGAGAGTCATAGTACTGCACTTACAGAAAAGAAAGAGACCATTCAACTTCCTCCACATAGAAACATTATACCCTTTTCTTATAATCTTCCTTTCAAAACCCCTACAAAATAATAGCTCTGTCACTATGTGTCTTGTGCAGCACAATTCTATATTCCATACAGCCTTTTACAAGAAATTGTTGCTTCTCCCATAATTTTTCATTGACAATCCTCAATACCTATCATTAAGGCTGGGACAGGTTATAGTTGGTACAGTACAAGGAGACGAAGAATGAAAGCATGACCTCTGAAATAAGCTCTCTCTTTACCACTGAGCAAAGACAGATGAAAGTAATTACCTAACATTTACCCAGCAATAATTTGGAAAGTTAAAAGATGCCATGGGAGTTATTACATTTGTATCAGTTCTCAATAACTAGAAGCCTTCTTCCTCTACAGTGCATGAGTTAATTCCAAACTGTGAATGTGGAAAACTGACTTACCGAATTTGTACCCAGGATCTGCAATGCTGCTTTGTCAGACTCAAGGAGCTTGGCCACCATCTTAAGAAAGCTCTCTACGAATAAGTTGATGCTCTGGCAGTGACAGGCCATCAGGAGCTGGTCTAAAGCCTCCATTGCAATGCACACGTAACTGGCAAGCAAGTACACAGCACCATGAGAAAATTGCTACACTGGCTTACTTTATCTTTATCCTGTCTACAGGAGGGGTTTGCCAGTGCTGTTAGGGATGGTTTAAAGTAATTTGGCACAGGGAGTGGGAGTGAAGGTTTAGCAGCCCCCCCCCAAGCAGTTCAAGAGAAATAGAAGAACAGATACATACGTAAATTTCAGAGAAGTACAAAAGTAAGTGTAGTGATAGTGGGGGATTTCATTTTAAATGAATGTCGTGTTTCGGTGAGAGGGAATGATGTGGGTATAGAAATCAGAGAGAAGGATTGTGGTATAATTTTAAAAATTAACAGAGACAGAGAGAAGATTCTAAGTGATCAGGCAGGTAAAAGTAGATAAATTTCCAAACTGGATGAAATGCATCCTGGGCTGCTGAGTGAGACTGAGGACGAAATTGCAGGGGCAGTGGCAATAATTGTTAATTTGTCTCTGGCTACAGGAAAGATGCCAAATGACTGGCAGGCACCCAATTTGGTACAGTTGTTCAAGAAGGGAGCAAGGGGTCAATTAGGAAACTACAGCCCAGTCAGTCTAGCCTCAGTAGTGAGGAAATTGTTGGAAGTAACTCTGAGGGATAAAATTAATCTGCACTTGGAGAAGCAGGGATTAATCAAGTATAGACAGTGTAGTTTTGTTAAGGAGTGGTCATGTCTGAGCAACTTGACTGAATTTTTTGAGAAGGGGACAAAGTGCTTTTGATGTAGTCTACTTGGACTTCAGCAAGGTTTTTGAGAAGGTCCCACATGGGAGGCTGATAGTGAGGACAAGGACCCTTCAGCATCCAAGGAAATTTACCAAATTGGATCCACAAATGGCTGAGTGGGAGGAAGCTGAGGGTGATTGTCAAGATGTGATTTTGTGATTGGCAGCCTGCATCCAGTGCAATTACACAGGCATCAGTGTTGAGGACGTTGTTGCTTGTGGTACATATAAATGATTTTGACTTGAATGTGTGAAGATCATTTAAGAGACTTTTCAATAAGCACATAAATATGCAAGGAATGGAATAGGATATAGACTAAGCGCATGCAGAAGGGATTAGTTTAATTTGGTGTCATGTTCCGCACAAAGTTGTGAGCCAAGGGGTGCATTCCTGTGCTATACAGTTCTGTAGTCTATGATTGGTCAGTAAGTTCAGGATGATATGAAATTGATCAATAGTGAAGAGGTTAAATCTGTTAGATTACAGAAGGATATAGTTGTACCGGTCAGATAGCATCAATGGCAAATGGAATTCGATCCAGAGAAATGTGAGATGATATACTTGGGCATGACAAAAAGCAAGAGAATACATGATGAACATTAGGACACTGGGAAGCACCTGGGATCAGAGTGACCTCACTGCACATATACTGGTCCCTTGAGGGAGCGGGACATAAAGTGGTTCAGAAGGCATATGGGACACTTGCCTTTATCAGTGTCCAACTCCTTTATCAGGAGTTCAAGAGCAGGGAGGTTAAACTGGAACTGGATAAAATGTTGGTTAGCCACAACTACAGTACTGTTGTGCAGGTCTGGAATCCGCCTTCACATCCAAGAGGGACATGATTGCACTCAAGTGGGTGCAAAGGGCATTAACAGGATATTCTCAGCAGGTCTGGCAGCATCTGTAAGGAGAGGAAAGAGCTGACAAAGGGTCAGTTAGACTCGAAGCGTCAGCTCTGTTCTCTCCTTACAGATGTTGCCAGATTTGCTGAGATTTTCCAGCATTTTCTTTTTTGGTTTCAGATTCCAGCATCCGCAGTAATTTGCTTTTAACAGGATATTGCCTGGGCTGGAGAGTTTTAATTATGAAAAAAGATTGGATAGATGAGTTGTTTTTCTTGGAGCAGAGGAGATGGGGTGGGGGGGGGGGGGGGGGGGGGGGGGGGGGGGCGGGGAGAGCATGATTGAGTTGTACAAAATTATTCCTGAAGAAGGGCTCATGCCCGAAACGTCGATTCTCCTGCTCCTTGGATGCTGCCTGACCTGCTGCGCTTTTCCAACAACACATTTTCAGCTCTAATCTCCAGCATCTGCAGTCCTCACTTTCTCCATGTACAAAATTATGAAGGGCATACAGACAGTAGACAGGAAAGAATTTTTCCCCATGGATCAATGACTAGGAGTATCGATTTAAGGTGAGGGACAGGAGATTTGCAGAAAGAAAAAATTCAGTCAGTGGATGGTGGAAATCTGGAACCCATTGCATGAAACCGTCATAGCATTGAGGAAGTATTTAGAAATGCTTCTGCAATGCCATGGTATTTTAAGGCTATGGCTGAAAAAAGGGTTCAGAATGGTTGGTGGTTGTTTTTTAATAGCGTAGTCATGATGGCCAAAGGACCTTTTTTGGTGCTGTAGACCTCTGTGACTATATGACATATGATGTCACAGAAATTCAGAGGTAAATTCTGTCTGCACACTGCTACCTTTCAAACCACCATTTCTGCACAAAAAATGCAAATTTTGTCTGATTTTCTTTCAAAGTCTGCAGTATTGTACCTCTACTTTTGAATATATAATCTAGCTTTGTGGGGCAAAGTGGCTGGCAAGTTATTCTTCACTCATAATTCATTTAAAATAGGGAAGGGAAATCAAGCAGAATTTCCACCCTTTGGCATGATCCAGGACAGAGTGAACTCCACAGCCATGTTCACTGCAATACTCACTGCGTAACTCTGTATAGGACGGCCCATTCAAGTGGAGCTCAGAATTCAGGACTCCAAATGATGGAGGAAGAAAATCATTGGCAAAAAAAAATGTGAGACTAAATCTGAAATTAACTGTATCAAAGTAAGGAGAGTTATGCAATTTACTCGCTGTGAAATTCATATCACATGATTACCACCAAATCACTGAACGTGACAGAAGGCAGCTCATCATCAATTCCTCAAGGGCAAGTAGGGATAGGAAATAATCCTGGCAATGCTCATATCCCATGAATGAACAAAAAAAAGATTTCAGTGCATGTGTGTTTAATGGTTTCACCAACAGCTTTATATAAGTATATAAAAAGTAAAAGAATAGTGAAGTAAATGCTGGCCCTTTAGAGGATGGATATGGCAACGTAATACTGGGAAACTCAGAAATGGGAAGATACTAACTCAAATTTTGACTCTGTTTTCACAGTGGAAGATAATTTCTTTCCAGAAACTGCAGTGATTACAGAGGAACTTGATGAAATTACTATAAACTAGGGAGAAGATATTAAGTAAACTGATAGGACGAAAGGCAGATAAGTCCCTGGAGCATGATAACCTGCACCCCATGGTATTAAGAGAAGTTGCAGCAGAGCAAGTGGATGCAGTAGTTATGGTTTTCCAAAATTCTCTAGATTCCGGAAAGGTACTAGTGGATTGGAAACATTGACCAGTGTCAGCACGGTTTCATGAAGGGCAAGTTGTGCTTGACAAACTTGCTGGAGTTTCTTAAGGATGTAACAGCAAGGAGGATAATGGGGATCCAGTTGATGTGCTATATCAAGACTTCCAGATGGCATTAGACAAAGGTGCCACATAAAAGACTGATCCAGAAGGTTAGATCCCAGGAGGGTAGACTATTGGCTTGGATAGAGAGTTGGCTGACTGACAGAAAATAGATAAATGGGTCCTTCTCTGGATGGCAAACTGTAAGTAGTGGCCTACTGCAGGACCTCAACTAATTACAATCTACATATATATATGTTCTGCAAGCAGGGACAGAATGTAAACATAGCAAAGTTTTTGGATAAGACTAAAACATGAGGATGAGGAAGTAAAGAGTTTACAGTTGGATATTGATAAGATTGGAGAGTGGGCCTGAATTTGGCAGATAGAGTTTAATCTGGATAAGTGTGAGGTCATCCACTTTGGCCGGAACAATAAAAGGACAAATTAGTATTTAAATGGGAAGCAAATTCCAAATGTTTCAGTGCAGAGGGATTGGGGCATTTTTGTGCATGAAAATAATAAGAAAGACAAATGGAATTCTGGCATTAATTGCAAAAGGACTGGATTATAAAAGTGAAGAAAAGTTGTTACAATGATATAAGGTATTGTGAGACCACAGTTGGACTATTGTGTCCACTTCTGGTCTCCCCACTTGAGGAAGGATGTGGTGGCACAGGAAGCAGTTCAGAGGAGCTTCACCAGATTGATTCTAGGGATGAAAGAGCCGTCATATGAGGAGCAGTTGCATAGCCTGGGGTTGTACCCATGGAGTTCAGAAGAATGAAGGGAGATCTGATTGAAGTGTATAGAATGCTAAACGGGTTTGATAAGGTGGACATTGATCAGATGCTCCCCGCTGTGGCTCAGTCTTGAGCAAGAGGTCACAGATATAACAGTGAGAGGAGGTAAGTTCAAACCTGAGCTGAGGAGAAACTACTTCTCCCAGAGGGTTGTGAATCTGTGGAACTCACTGCCCCAGAGCACAGTAGGGACAGAATCAATCAACAAAATCAAGAAAGGAATAGATGTGTTTCTGATGAAAAGTGGGCTATGGGGAGCAGGCAGGAAAGTGGAGTTGAGACTGGAATAAGTTCATCCATGATCATGTTAAATTGCAGAGTGGGCTCGAAGGGGTGAATTACCCATTCCCAGTCTTGATTCTGATGTTCATATATCAGCATATAATGCATCAGTCTCTGAAATTAATGCCTATCCCTACACAGATCCCCAACAGGGTATGTCAATGTTTACTGAACAGCACTGCCAGAGCCCTAGACAGGATAGATCGGTGCTTAGTAAATTGCACTACCGGGATCGCAGACAGGATAGATCAGTATTTAGCAGACAGCACTGGTCAGATGTAAAACTGATTTGCAGGTCCTTCATCTCCCATACCCATAACGGTGCCTGGCCACATCTCTGCTGAGCCTCTCTGCGAGATATGCACCAATGCGGTCCAGTTTCTCCGGAGCAGACAGTGCATAAAATGTCAACTTCTCCATGTTGGCTTTCACCAACCCATCCTGTAAAAGAATAAACAGGGTGAATCAGGACTAAATATAGTTAATTTCTCCAAAATCAAACACACAGCAAACCTGTGCTAGACTCTCAATGTAGATGAAGCTGGGCCTAGACATGTTTAGCCTGGACTCTGACAGTCTCTCAATTCCATTCTAATTTCTAGTTTATTTCTTTGGATGATCACATACTATATCAAAGTGTCTCATTAAAAATGCATGAGCTACAGACAGATGGTATGCAGAATAAAGCTCTCTCAATATTGTCCCTGGGTTAGATACAGACTAAAGTTCCCTTTACACTGTCCCTATCAAACATTCCCAGGTAAGGAACAGCACAAGACTAGATATAGAGTAAAGTTCCTTCGACACTGTCCCAATCAAACACTCCCAATATAGCCTGGGTTTAGAGACAGGGAAAGCTTCCTCTATACTGTCTCCCTCAAGCATTCTCGGGGTGATTACAATAAGGGTAAGGTGCGAAGGTACAGGTAAAGATTAGGGAGTCATGGAAAAATGAATGAGGGAGAATAATGTTTAGTGAACTCTCTTGACCACAAGGTTCCATGATTGCATTGAGGAGAAAGTGAGGACAGCAGATACTGGAGATCAGAGTGGAGAGTGTGGTGCTGGAAGAGCACAGCTGGTCAGGCAGCATCTGCGGAGCAGGAAAATTGACATTTCAGGCATTACTCCTTCATCCATGACTGCATTGAGTAAAATTATCTGATTTCAGAGCAACAGTTTGGGCCTTACATAATTGATGTCTAAACTCTGGATAGAAGCAGATTAAAAGATCAAAATTGATAGAAGATAATAACCTAAACAGATTCTCTCCTCATTGGACATCTTTGGGAATCAGTGCCTAATCCTGACATCTGAATCCATTTGGACAATGTATGGTGGTTGATGGGCGCTGATTTCAGGAGTTTATGGTTCTTCCATAAAGAGTGGAAGGGGACAGTAGCCAATTTGAAATGGGGAGAAAGCTTGTGGAATAAACTTGGAGATCATTGTAAACAGAAATCTTTGCCCTGACTTTCTGGGCATACGACCTGCCCTGGACATTCTGAACCATGCACAACAAAAATCACAGTTAAATGCTTTAGCAAGCGCTCTGCTCTGTAGCATCAAAGTAAGTGTACAATTGATCATTCAATCTTACAAATCAGTACTCTAAATAAAGGGGCAGAAGGTTACCTCAGCATCTTCAGGGAAGATGTTGTCCACTAGTCTCTTATACCGTGGGCGAAGAGCTCCACAACAGCCACAGACACCTGACAGGAAGTACAAGCATTGGTGACCCAGTTAACAAAGCACTGTGCAATGTCCTCAGGCAAAAATACTGCAGTAAAAGTACAACAGGTGGTTTAAGGATTGTCTCTGGTCATAACATAATGTGACTTTTACAACAGAATATAAACAATGTGAACATTGGCTACACAGTGGCTCACAAACAATGCAGTATCAGAATGATTGTAACAGCATTAGAAATAATTGAAAACATTTCCCCAATACAGCAGATTGACACACGTAAACATTGATCCAACAGAAAGCCATTGAGGCTAAAACACTGAATGTTTTCAAGGAAAAGGTAGATATAGTTCTTCGGGCGAAAGGGATCAAAGAGTAGTGAGTTAGAAGCTCAGCCATGATCATATTGAAGAGTAGAGCAGGGTCAAAGGGTCAAATGGTCTGTTCCTACTCTTATTTTCTATGTTGTTATGTTTAATAGATTTGTCACTCAATAATAATGCCCTTTCCCATACATAGTCACCAACCTCTGGGAAATTCATTATCATCCTCCCTTCAAACCCACTTCCAGCACCAGCACCAGCACCAGCACAACTCAAAGCAACGGAAAACTACAGCACAGGACCAGATATAGAGTATAGCTCTTTCGACACTGTTCCATCAAACTCTCCAAGGATAGGGACATCATGAGGTTCGATACAGAGTAAGGGACTTCTACACTGTCTTTCAAACACCTTCAAAAGTTTGTAAATCATTACAAACTTTATAACAGCTAATTTGTTGATTAGACATATCAATTCCCCCATTAAAAAAAACAGTAGCTCATTTAAAAGACTTTTTATATTAATCTGTGGGATGTGGGTATTGCTGGTTTGTCAGCATCTATTGCGCGTCCCTAGCTGCCCTTGAGAAAGTGATGATGAGCTGTCTTCTTGAACCCCTGCAGTCCACCCACTGTGGGTTGACCCACAATGCCCTTCAGGAGGGAACTCCAGAATGTTTACCCAGCGACACTGAAGGAATAGAGATATATTTCCAAGTCAGGATGGTGAGTGGCCTGGAGGGGAACTTGAAGGTGGTGGATTCCCATGTATCTGCTATCCTTGCCCTTCTAGACAGAACTGGTTATGGGGTTTGGAAGGTGCTATCTGAGGATCTTTGAAGAATTTTCTCAGTGCATCTTGTAGGTTGTTCCAAATTTTAAAATAAACTTCATTCATTGTATGCAGAGTCAATTACTTGAAATATTTTTGACAAGGGGATTGGATCAGTATTTGTAAATCAATAGTTTAGATTGGAAAGGATTGATAAAAGATATTTAGACTAACATCAGAACTAGAGTGAAGGCCTAAGTAATATCCTTTGCTGTAATTTGTGAGATTTTATGAAATCCAGTTTCTTATTGATTGTATTCTATGAACTGCATTCCACAACTCCGCCTATCTTTCTGTAAAAACTCAACAAAACAATGGGCTCACATATAACTTGGATTCCCAATACTTGGAATGTTCACACAGCTGCTCGCCTCTGTACCCTTTCAAGGGCATCCTGTTGTCAGCAATTCTATTTCAAGAAACCGTATCAGCAGTTTCCAGCTGAACAAAGATGCTGTGTTTGCACTAAGATTGATGCTGCCTTCTCTGAGAAAGTAAAACAATTGTTGGAGGTCGCAATCTTGAAGTTCAAAGGTGACATTAGATGATCAGGGACGAAGTGTCATTGAAATGCACTTCTGTATTTGATTTGGAATTTTATTTTTAAAATGCAATAAATAGTTTCTAAATCTGATTGTGTAGTTTTGCTGCATTGTACTGTCCTCCACTGTGGCAGAGAGGTAGAGAATTGAAGAGAGTACCTTGTTAGCTATAATTATAGCTGCACCACTCACTGAGCTCTTTACATCGTAGAGTTATAAAGCACAGAGGTAGATCAGTCCAAATCAGATATTAACTGTGAAGAATGAGCTATCCAGTTAGTTCCACTCCACTGTTCTGTTCCTAGAACTGTAAATTTCTCCTTTTCAAGTAAAGAGTCTTTTGAAAGTTATTAACACCACAAGACCATGACATGTATAAGTTGAAGTAGGCTATTCAGCCCATCGATACTGTTCCACAATTCAAAGAAATCAGGGCTAATCTGATCATCCTAAACCTTCCCCATAACCCTTGATTCCCTTACTGATTAACAATCTATCTCAGCCTTGAACATACTTAATAACCAATCCACGACACCACTCTGTGGTAAATATATTCCATAGAGTCACATGCCTCCGAGATAAGAAATTCTGTCTTGTCTTTGTATTAAGACCATAAAAATTAGGAAAAAGAGTAAGCTTGTTGAGCTTACTCCACCACTCAATAGGACCATAGTTGCTCCAGCATTCCCCACATCCACTTTCCTGCCCTTTCTCCATTACCCTTGATTCCTTATTGATTGAGAATCCATTTATCTCAGTCTTAAATATACACAAGGACTCTGTCCCCACAGCTCTCTGTGGCAAGGAGTTTCAAAAACTCACAACCATCTGTGAGAACAAATTCTTCCTCATATCAGTCTTAAATTGGTACCTCAGACTATGCCCTCAGGTCCTTGACCCTCCCATTAAGGGAAACATCCATAATTAGGAGACCCCGCAGTCTGAGATTATGCCCTCTTGTCCCAGACTCTTCCATAAGTGGAAACAACACTCAGCATCGACCCTGTCAAATCCTTAAGAATTTGTATGTTTCAATATGGTCACCTCTTATTCTTCTAAACTCCAAAAGATAGAAGACCAAATACTCAATGGCTTAACATGCCCAGGAACAATCTAGTGAACATTCCTAGGACTGCCTCCAATGGCAGTACATCTTTCCTTAGATTAAGGGAACCAAAACTGTTCACAGTATTCAAGTTCTTTTATTACACTGTAATTTGTACACCACTGTGCCTATTGTCTTCATGTGTCAGGAATTGCTGTGCTGCCTTGCGTGTTTTGCACTTCTTATGCACTTTACGTCGCTCTGTCTATGATTGTGTAGTTTGTGCTTTCCATGTAGCACCTTGGTCCTGGAGAAACGCTGTCTCATTTTTACTGCATCTGTTGCATGTGGTAGAAATGACAAATAAAGCTACCCTTGACTCTTGACTTGCAAAGTTTTAGCAAGAACTCCCTCTTTTTATCATCCATTTCCTTTGAAATAGAGACCAACATTCTACTTGCCTTCCTTATTATCTAGTTAACTTGTATGCCAGCATTTTGTGATTCATACACAAAGACTTCAATGAAGATCAAGCTGTGCTGCTGCTTTCTGCAGTCATTCACTATTTAATTATTCAGCTACTCTGTTCTTCCTGCCAAACTGCATACCTCACATTTCCTGTATTATATTCCATCTGTTAAGTTTTTACCCACTCAATTAATCTGTCTTTACCTGTCTGTATCATCAACATTTGGTCTCCCACCTATTTATGTACCAGTTGCAAACCTTGCAATAGTACATTCACTTTCCTCATCCAAATTATTTCTATATATTCTAAATAATTGTGGCCTCAGCACTGTACCTTGTGGCACCCCATTAGTCACAGGTTCTAATCCTGAAAATGCCCCTCTAATCCCAATTCTCTGTTTTGTATTAGTTAGTTAATCCTCTGTCCATGCTCATATATTACCCCCAATCTCAAAGGCATTTGGAAATCAAAACATATTACATCTACAGGTCTCACTTTAACTATCCTGCTTGTTACCTCCTCAAAGAATTCTAATAAATGTCAGATATGATTTCTCCTTTAATAAGATATGCTGATCCTGCGTGATTATATTATGGATTTCTAAATATAATGTTATTACATCCTTTATAATACACCCTAATATTCCCCCAATAACTGACACTAAACTGACAGGCCTACGGTTACCATTTTTTGTCCCCCTCCTTTTTTGAATGAGGGAGTCTCCAATCTTTTGGAACTTTTCCTGAATCAAAATATTATTGGAAGATTACTACTAGTATACAGTCGGTTCTGCTATAATGTACGTTTCTTCAACGCAAATTGGCTTTAACACGATTGAAGAATTTAGACTGTCATTTGTAGAATGTGAACTTTCCTTACCTATATTGTCTATAACATGATTCTGGCCGCATTGGTTTGGATGTTGTGGCTATTGCACGATTTTCGTATAATGCGAGATCACACAAGAACAGAATTATCATATTATATCATAACCGATTGTATTTACTATCTCTGCAGTATTGCCCTCTAATATCCAAGGATGCAACTTCTCAGATTCATGACAGTTATCAGCTTTTAGCTCCATTAGTTTCCTTTTTTGCCTCTGGTGATAGCTATTACATTTATTTTCCAATCCTCATTTTAGCCCCTTCACATTTTAGTCTTTTTGAATGCTTTTATTTCTTCTACTGGAGACTGATGAAAAGTACTTATTCAATTCCCCTGCCATTTCCTGGTTCCTGATTATTATTTCCCCATCCTCATTATCTAAGGACCTATGCTTACATTGGTCTCTTGCTTTCTTTCTTGATATTTAAAGCTCTTAATGTCAGTTTTGATATGACTTGCTCATTTATCCTCAAACTTTACTTTCTCCCTGCAGTCACATTTACCAGTCCCTGATCATAGATTAAATTTGAATTATGTAATCTGAGGGCAAGCTGCCTCCTGGAGCCAAGCGTCCAGGAAACTTTCCCCTCCCTAACTTGATGCAATGTTTGCAGTTTGGACTCCAGCTCCTCAATTGAGAACCTATATTCCTCATACTGCAAGCATTTAGTACAGATGTGATCATCATTGATTGCTTATATGACCAGCAGCTCCCATATGCTATAGCAACAACACACCATCTATTGCTCCAAACTATCATATTTTATTTAATGTATTTATTAATTAATTACTCTAGTATCCCTGCTACTTATATTTGAAAAATCCACTGCTCTTTACACTTTGTAGTAATTAACGTTATTACATTAATTTCAATCTTATATTTAACTTACATTATATCAGCTTCCATCACCATTTCAAGCAATAAATTCCCAATCACAATGTTACGAGGTTCTTTGGCCAATTATTTTCAATACATGTCTTCTGATAATTAAACAACCTGCCAATGCAAACAGCTTCCCCTCTTTACTCTATCAAATGATTTTGAAAGCTACTATTAAATGTTGCATCATCTCTTTGATCTACAGTAAACAATTGTTGCTTCTCCACAAAGCTGGATTCTTTCATCCCTAGTAGCATTACGGCAAGATATATGAAAAAGAAACCATGTTTGATAAATCGACTGGAATTTTTCAAGGATGTAACGGGTAAAATTGATCGGAGGGGAGTCCACAGTGAATGTGGTTTACTTGGCTTTTGATAATAATTTGCAATGTAAAATTAAAGCGATGGGGGTTGTGGATTGATATTCATTGGGAACTGGCTGGCAGACAGAATAAATGGGTCTTTTTCCGAATCACAGCCAGTGATCAGTGGGGTGCCATCAGTGGACTTCACCTATTCACAATATATATTACTTGTTTGAATGAGGGAACGGAATGTAATATCTCCATTTGTAGATGACACAAAGCTGGATGGAGGAAAAAGTGAGGGGAATGCATAGATTCTTTAATGGAATTGGACAAGTTGAGTGAGTGAGCAAATGCTTGGCAGATGCAGTATAATGTGGACAAATGTGAGGTTATCCACTTTGGCCATAAAAACAGGAAGGTGAATTATTATCTGAATTGTGATAGATTGAGAAAGCAGGAGGTGCAACAGGTCCTGGATGCAATTATACACCATTCGCTAAAAGTAAGCATGTAGCTACAGCAGGCGCTGAAGAGGCAAATGGTATGTTGGACTTTATAGTGAGAGGATTTGAGTACAGGAGCGGGAATGTCTTGCTGCAATCATAACTCCTGAGATGGCAGGATTGATGAAGAGAATTTGGATCAGTTCGGACAATATTCACTGGAGTTTAGAAGAATGAGGGTTGATCTAATAGAATCATATAAAATTCTAACAGGGAATCTCTTAGAAATTTGTAAAATTCTAACAAGACTAGACAGGGTAAATGCAGGAAGGATGTTTCCGATGACTGGGAAGCCCAGAACCAGGAGTCATAGAGTCACCGAGCACGGAAACAGACACTTCAGTCCAACTCATCCATGCTGAGTAACAGTCAAAGAATATGGGGTAGGCCATTTAGGACCAAGATGAGGAAAAATCTCTTCACCCATACAATGAGAAGCTTGTGGAATTCTTTGCCACTGAAACCAAGGGGATAAATTTAGTTCTTTGGGCTAGGGGGATCAAAGAGAAAGGGAAGAAAGCGCATTGATTAAAGGGTATTGTAAGATACTGAAAGTGTACTAAGTTGTTATCAGCCATGATCACACTGAGTTACAGAGCAGGCTCGAAAGGCAAAATGGCTTATTCCTGCTCATATTCCTGCACATCTTGGGTGGCATGGTGGCTCAGTGTTCAGCACTGCTGCCTCACATCACCAGGGTCCCAGGCTTGATTCCCACCTTGGGTGACAGTCTGTGTGAAGTTTGCACATTCTCCCTGTGTCTGTGGGTTTCCTCCAGATGCTCTGGTTTCCTCCCACAATCCAAAGTTGTGCAGGTCAAGTGAATTGGTCATGCTAAATTGCCCACAGTGTTAGGTGCATTAGTCAGGGATAATATAGGGTAGGAGACTGGGTCTGGGTGGGTTACTCTTCAGAGGGTCAGTGTGGATTTGTTGGGTCAAATTGCCTGTTTCCATACTGTAAGGAATCTAATCTATATTTTTTCTGAGTTTCCTCTGCATCACCTCTCTGATCTTAATATCACTATTACCATGCCTTTCCTGATCAGAATGTAAAACTCCAACTGGGCTCTCACCAATTATTATAATTTTTTTTACTTACATTCTCTATAGCTCTATTTAAAACGTACAGGAACTTGTAGACAGCGTTCTCAACCTATTGTGTCACCTCCAAAGATTTCTGTTCATGCACTTTTAGGCTTCTCTGTTCCTACACTTCTTCTAACTGCACCTTTTAGTTCAAGTTGCTTCCCCACATTCTTTCTACCAAAATACATAATCACATCTCCTATTGTCTTCCCATATCACCCATCTATACATTTTCTTCTAAAATCTGCTACAATCCTTTACACTGTTTACCATATTTTTGAGTTTTCTGTCACCTGCAAAGCTAATGCCGAGGTCAGTAACATAAGAATGTAAGAAATCAGAACAATTGTCCACACAGCTCCTCAAGGATGCTTCACTATTCAGAAAATTATGGTTAACCCTTGACCTAACCTTCATTTTCCTTCCCTATCCCCTCATAAATTATAAGAAATAGGAACAGAACTCGGTTGTTTAGCCCATTAAGCCTGCATTCGATAAGATCATGACTGACAGATTGCAGCCTTATCTCGACTTAATTGCTTCTCCCCCTTAACCCTCAACTCCCGTGTTGATCAAAAACTCATCGAACTCGGATGAAATATATTCAACAATCGAGCTTCCACTGCTTGATGGGGAAGTTAATTCTGAAACTAAAGGCCCTCTGAAAGAATTCCTCCTCATCTCCAGTTTAAATGGGAGATGATTTTGTTTCTAAAATGGCGACATCAGGTTCTAAATTCTTCAGAGGAAATATCATCCCAGCATTCATCCTGTCGAGTTCTCTGAGAATCTTATATGTTTCAATAAGGTCATCTCTTTTTTTTTCTAAACTCAAATGAATATAGGCCCAGCCTCTTCCCAGGAATGAGACAATAGACAATAGGTGCAGGAGTAGGCCATTCTGCCCTTTGAGCCTGCACTACCATTCAATATGATCATGGCTGATCATTCTTAATGAGTATCCCGTTCCTGCCTTATCTCCATAACCCTTGATTCCACTATCCTTGAGAGCTCTATCCAACTCTTTTTTAAATTAATCCAGAGACTGGGCCTCTACTGCCCTCTGGGGCAGAGCATTCCACACAGCCACCACTCTCTGGGTGAAGAAGTTTCCCCTCATCTCTGTCCTAAATGGTCTACCCTGTATTTGTAAGCTGTGTCCTCTGGTTCGGCACTCACCCATCAGCGGAAACATGTTTCCTGCCTCCAGAATGTCCAATCCTTTAATAATCTTATACGTCTCAATCAGATCCTCTCTCAGTCTTCTAAACTCAAGGGTATACAAGCCCAGTCGCTCCAGTCTTTCAGCGTAAGGTAGTCCCGCCTTTCCAGGAATTGGCCTCGTGAACCTACGCTGCACTCCCTCAATAGCCAGAATGTCTTTCCTCAAATTTGGAGACCAGAACTGCACACGATACTCCAGGTGTGGTCTCACCAGAGCCCTGTACAGTTGCAGAAGAACCTCTTTGCTTCTATACTCAATCCCTCTTGTTATGAAGGCCAGCATGCTATTAGCCTTCTTCACTACCTGCTGTACCTGCATGCTTACCTTCATTGACTGGTGTACAAGAACATCCATATCTCTTTGGACTGCTCCTTCACCTAAATTGATTCCATTTAGGTGGTAATCTGCCTTCCTGTTCATGCCACCAAAATGGATAACCATACATTTATCCACATTAAACTGCATCTGCCATGCATCTGACCACTCACCTAACCTGTCCAGGTCACCCTGTAATCTCCTAACATCCTCATCACATTTCACCCTGTCACCCAGCTTTGTATCATCAGCAAATTTGCTAATGTTATCACTAATACCATCTTCTATATCATTAATATATATTATAAAAAGCTGCAGTCCCAGCACTGATCCCTGTGGTACCCCACTAGTCACTGCCTGCCATTCCGAAATGGAGCCGTTTATCAATACTCTTTGTTTCCTGTCAGCCAACCAACTTTCAATCCAAGTTAGTACTTTGCCCCCAATACCATGCGCTCTAATTTTGCTCACTAACCTCCTATGTGGGACTTTATCAAAAGCTTTCTGAAAGTCCAGGTACACTACGTCTACTGGATCTCCCTAATCCATCTTCAGAGTTAAATCCTAAAAAAATTCCAGAAGATTAGTCAAGCATGATTTCCCCTTCATAAATCCATGCTGACTCTGACCTATCCTGTTACTACTATCCAGATGTGTCGTAATTTCATCCTTTATAATAGACTCCAGCATTTTTCCCACCTCTGAGGTCAGACTAACTGGTCTATCATTTCCTGTTTTCTCTCTCCCACCTTTCTTAAAAAGTGGTACAACATTAGCCACCCTTCAATCCGCAGGAACTGATCCCGAATCTATTGAACTCTGGAAAATAATCACCAACGCATCCACGATTTCTCGAGCCACCTCCTTCAGTACCCTGGGATGTAGACCATCAGGCCCAGGGGACTTATCAACCTTCAGACCTAAGTCTCTCCAACACCAATTCCTGGCAAATATAAATTCCCTTCAGTTCAGGTCCTTCAGCCACTGTTACCTCAGGGAGATTGCTTGTGTCTTCCCCAGTGAACACAGATCTGAAGTACCCATTCAATTCTTCTGCCATTTCTTTGTTCCCCTGTTTCTGTCTTCAAGGGCCCAATTTTAGTCTTAACCATTTTTTTGCCTTTCACATACCTGAAAAAGCTTTTACTATCCTCCTTTATATTTTTGGCCAGTTTACCTACGTACCTCATTTTTTCTCTGCGTATTTCCTTCTTAGTAATCCTCTGTTGTTCTTTAAAAGCTTCCCAGTCATCCGTTTTCCCACTTATCTTTGCTATGTTTTACTTTTTCTCGTTTAACTTTACATGTTTCTTAACTTCCCTCGTCAGCCACGGCCACCCATGCCTCCTCCTAGGATCTTTCTTCCTTTTTGGAAAGAACTGATCCTGCATCTTCTGCATTATACACAGAAATATCTGCCATTGTTCCTCCACTGCCATCCCTGCTAAGGTATTGCACCATTGAACTTTGGCCAGCTCCTCCCCCATAGTTCCA
Organism: Chiloscyllium plagiosum; assembly: GCF_037043375.1. Classification (NCBI taxonomy): domain Eukaryota; kingdom Metazoa; phylum Chordata; class Chondrichthyes; order Orectolobiformes; family Hemiscylliidae; genus Chiloscyllium; species Chiloscyllium plagiosum. Next base: position 2,067,483 of record NW_028270148.1, read on the forward strand.
TAGTTCCCTTTATTCAACTGAAATATTGTCACTTCTGATTGTACCCGCTCCTTCTCAAATTGCAGATTGAAGCTTATTGTATTATAGTCACTACTTCCCAATGGCTCCTTCACTTCGAGGTCCCTGATCAATTCTGGTTTGTGGCACAATACCAGATCCAGAATTGCCTTCTCCCTGGTAGGCTCCAGCACCAGCTGTTCTAAGAATCCATCTCGGAGGAACTCCACAAAGTCTCTTTCTTGAGGTCCAATACCGTCCTGATTCTCCCAGTCTACCTGTATGTTGAAATCCCCCATAACAACTGTAGTAACATCTTTGCGACAGGCCAATTTCAGCTCCTGATTTAACTTACATCCGACATTCAGACTACTGTTTGGGGGCCTGTAGATAACTCCCAAGAGGGACATTTTACCCTTAGTATTTCTCAGCTCTAACCATACTGACTCTACATCCCCTGATTCTAGATCCCCCCGCGCAAGGGACTGAATATCATCCCTTACCAACATGGCCACCCCACCCCCTCTGCCCGTCAGTCTGTCCTTACGATAGCACATGTAGCCTTGAATATTCATTTCCCAGGCCCTGTTCACTTGAAGCCACGTCTCAGTTATCCCCACAATATCGTATTTCCAAAAGAGCCTCAAGCTCATCCACCTTATGTCTAATGCTTCGTGCATTCATGTATAGTATTTTTAATTTGTTACTGCCCTCACCCTTCCCATCAACTCCTATTTCACTCAACCTTACACCATGATCCCTTTTTGAGTTTTCTGCCTCATTGATACAGTTGTCGTTCTTGACTTCCCTTGTTCTAACTTTCCCTCCAATTTCCTTCTTAAACATCCAGTTTGTCCCCTCCCCCCCGCTACTTAGTTTAAACGCTGCTGTGGGTTGCAGTAGCAAACCTGCCTGCCAGAATGCTGGTCCCCAACCTATTAAGGTGCAAACCGTCTCTCTTGTATAATTTATGCTTACCACAGAACATACCCCAGTGATACAAGAATTTAAATCCTTGCTTCCTGCACCAGTTCCCCAGCCACACGTTCAAGTCCATTATCTCCCTGTTTCTGGCCTCACCAACCCGAGGAACTGGAAGCAAACCGGAGATAACCACCCTGGACATCCTGCTTTTCAGCCTTCTTCCTAGTTCTCCGAAGTTCCGCTGTAGTATGTTCCTCCTCTTCTTCCCAGCATCATTTGTGCTGACATGTACCACCACCTCTGGCCCTTCATCCTTGAGGATTTCCTGCACTCTGTCTGTGATGTCTTTAACCCTGGCACCAGGAAGGCAACACACCATCCTTAAGTCCCACCTGCTGCCACAAAAAACCCAGTCAGTTCCTCTCACTATGGAGTCCCCTATTACCACGGCTCTGTGCGATGTCTGACTCCTCCGCTCTGTCTTCATGCCAACTTTTGATTTACAGGTCTGGCTGCCTCGCGGACTGGCAGTGTCATCTGTCTCTACTGTTTCCAAAAGATTCAACTTGTTCCTGACAGGTACTTCCCCCGGGGTCTTTTGCACCTGTCTCCTCTCTGCCTTCCTCATCGTCTGCTCTCTTCTGGTATGGTCGGTGTAATAACCTCACTGAAGGTCCTGTCTAGAAAGATCTCGTTCTCTCGGATGAGCCTAAGGTCCTCGAGTTCTTTCATCAGTACTGCAATATGCTCTGTCAGTAGCTGAACATGCACACACTTTGCACACTTATACAAGCCAGACACACCAGAGTCGTTGACCTCCCACATCAAGCATGTAGCACACTGAACCAGCTTGGCAGTCATGTCTTCACCCTCTTCAACTGTGGCGTAATCACTTCACTCAACCTCCTTGAGCCTGGTGAATCTTCTCTGAATTGCATCCAATGCAAGTACATCCTTGTGCACAACACTTTATACCACAGAATTCTGCAATCTCTCTTCCTCCCCCCTCACCACTGTCCAAGGCCTCAAAGGTGCCTTCCACATCCATCAGTTTTACCTGCACTTCCACACATATCACTTACTGCATCCAATTCAGAGAACTCTTTGGGACACCCACACCAACCAACCCCACCGTCCCGTGGCCAAACACTTCAACTCACCCTCCAAAGCCGCCAAGGACATGCAGGTCCTGAGCCTCGTCTATTGCCACACCTTAACCACCCGAGGACACCTGGAGGAAGAATGCCTCATCTTACGCCTTGAGACCCTCCAACCCCATGATATTGATGTGGATTTCACCAGTTTCTTCATTCCCCTCTCCCCACCTTATCCCAGATCCAATCTTGGAACTCAGCACAGCCCTCATGACCTGTCCTACCTGTCCATCTTCCTTCCCATCTATCCGCTCCACCCTCCTCTCTGACCTATCACCATTACCCCCACCTTCATCTACCTAGCACACTCTCAGCTACCTTCCCTCCAGCTCCATCCCTCCTCCCATTTATTTTTCCACCCCCCCCTTGGCTCACAAGCCTCATTCCTGATGAAGGGCCTTTGCCCGAAACGTTGATTCTCCCGCTAATTGGGTCTTGCCTGACCTGCTGTGCTTTTCCAGTACCACACTCTTGACCTGTTTCTCCACAGATACTGCCAGACCTGCCAAGTTTTTCAGCAATTTCTGTTCTTGTTTGAAGTAATATGTCACTTTTCTATTCTTTTTGTCAAAATGGAAAACCTCATATTTTCCCACATTAAACTCCATCTTCCAAATATTTTTTCCACTCATTTACCTTTACACTTAAATGCCTTTTCAGACTCTTTGTATCACCATCCCTGCAACACAACCATCACCCCCCACTTGCTTTCCTATCTATCAATGCATCATTAACAAATTTGACTACAGTATAGTCTGTTCCTGCATCCAAGTTATTCGCATAATTTGTCAGTTGTTCAGGCCACAGTATTATCCCTGGTGGCACTTCACTTGTTAGTTTACCGTGCTGAAAATGATCAATTTATCACAACGCTGTTTTCTATTACTTGGATAATCCTTTATCAAGATACTTTATCACTCTCACCAACATGAGCTCTTGCATTGTTCAGTAATCTTTTCTGTGGGATCTTAGCAAATGTCTTTTGGAAATTCAAATACGCCACAACTACTAGTTCCTTTTCATTCACCCTACCTGTTAGATTGTCAAAGAACTCTGACAAATTTGTCAGATATGGTTTTACTTTTAGAAAACCATATTGACATGGTTTGATTGTATTATGATTTTCATAATATTTATCTGTAGCTTTTAGAATGGATTCGAGCATTTTCCCAAAGACTGATGTTAGACTAACTGATCCACTGTTTCCTGCTTTTGGTTTATTCTTGAATATATTTTCAAATCTGTTTGGCCCTGTCCAGAATATGGGGAATTTTGTCATGTATCCATCATCACTGCAGCAATTTCTTTAAGAGTTGAGATATCATGTTAAGGTTGTACAGGACTTTAGTGAGGCCTCTTCTGGAGTGCTGTATCTAGTTCTGGCCACCCTGTTATAGGAAAGACATCATTAAGCTGGAGAGGGTTCAGAAAAGATTGGCAAGTATGTTGTCAGGAATGGAGGATTTGAATTATAAAAATTGGCTGGTTAGGTGGGACTTTATTCACTGGCGTGTAGGAGGTTGAGGGGGGACCTTATACAGGTTTATAAAAATCATGATTTGATTTGATTTATTGTAGTCACATGTACCTAAGTACAGTGAAAAGCTTTGTTTTGTGAGCAGTACAGGCAGATCATAGCAAACGAGAACATACGGATCAAAGGGTGCTTAGACAGAGTGAGGCATACAGGTTACAACAGGATGTACGCAAAGCAAGATCAACATTATTTGAATTTAGACTGTCCATTCAGCAGTCTCATGTCGGCAGGGAATAAGTTATTCTTGAACCTTTTGGGGTGTGTTCAAGCTTCTGTATTTTCTGCTTAAACAGATGCGGTTGTAGGAGAGTATTACCAGGGTGGGAGGGGTCTTTGAAGATGTTGTCAGCCTTTCCACAGCAACAAGAGGTGTAAATGGAGTCCATGGATTGGGTGTTAGTATCCAAGATAGTCTGGGCAGTTGCTGTACCAGGCCATTATGCACCCAGCTAACATGCTTACTATTGTGAACCTGTAAAGGTTGGTGGGGGTCCTTATAGACACGCCAAATATCTTAAGCTACTTGAGGGAGAAAAGGCATTGTTGTGTCTTCTTGTGGCCAGGACAGGTTGTCAGTTATCATCACTCCTAGTAACGTGATGCTCTTGACTCTCTTCACCTCAGCTCCATTGATGTAGATGGGGCGCAATCTCGTCCTTTCTTCCTGAAGTCAATGATCAGTTTTTTTGTTTTGCAGACATTGCGAGAGACGTTGTTATTACTGCACTACAACACCAAGCCCTCTATCTCCTCCTTGTATTCTGACTCATCGTTATTTGTTATCTGTCCTACCACGGTGGTTTTGTTAGCAAATTTGCAGATGGCAGTTGTTCGGAATTTGGCTACACAGTCTTAGTGTACAGTGAGTATGGTAGGGTGTTAAGAACACATCCCTGGGGGGGCCTCAGTACTGAGAGTTATCATGGAGGAGGTGCAGTTGCTTATCTTAACTGAGGGACATAGATAAGGTGAATATCAAGGGTCTTTTCCCTGGAGTGAGGGATATTTTTAAAGTGAGAGGAGAAAGATTTTAAAAAGACATGAGGGCAACCTTTTTCCACAGACAGTGGTTCATGCATGGAATGAACAGAGGAAGTAATGGATGCAGGTACACTTACAGCATTTTAAAAACATTTGGCTAAGTACATGAATAGGAAATCTTTGGGGGATATAGGCCAGGCGCAGGCAGGTGGGACTCGTTTAGTTTGGGATGATGGTCAGTATGGACTGGTTGTACTCAAGGGTCTTTCTTCAAGTTATTTGATGCTATCAGACCCCGCGGTGGTTTTCTAACAAAAGGTATAATGGGATCACTCAAATCTTTATACATTAGTTGCTGGTTGATTTCTTTTGGCTGAACCAATGTTTGGTGTTTAACTTGCTTTGTTCAAATTACTGAGTTGATATGGGGTGGAGTGGCAGGTGCCGTAGGACCATGACAGCAAATCTTCTGCGCAAACTAGTTTCTCTAAATATGCTTAGGATGTAATGAGTGCGGAAGAATGAACAGAAGTTACGCACAGCAGTACAAGACATTAGAAGACAAAACAGGACAAATGGAACTCCCAGTAGAATTCCTAAACTGCCTAGCTCTATTTAACCTCAACAACAAATAATAAATGAGTTATACACAAAAATAAAGCAAAGAACTGCAGATGTTGAAACAAAAATAGACATTTCTGGAGAAACACAGTAGGTCTGGCAGTATCTGTGGAGAGAAAGCACAGTTAAAGTTCAAGTCCAGTGACCCTGCTTCAGAACTCAATAAATGAGTCATCTATGTTAGAATGAAGACAGGATCATTATAGGGTCCCGAATAGCATGGAGTAGACGAGAAATGCGACAGAATCATGCAAGAAGTCCAGTGAGGCTCATTTCAATGTTGGGAACAACTCGCTGCATCTTTTCCAGGTATCAAGTTAAGATTCTTATTATGCTGTGGCAAGTTACCTTTAAAGGGGCAATTATTGCTTGTTGATGACCTTAATATCTGCAGTTTCAGCTCATTAATGCAGCTTTCTATTTCACCATTTGCCATGGAGAAATCTAGATCCTGAGAATTCTTAATTAGAGACAAAAAGACTGCTGATGCTGGAATCCAAAGCAGACAAGCAGGAAGCTGGAGGAACACAGCAAGCCAGGCAGCATCATGAGGTAGAGAAGTCAACATTTCAGATATAACCGATCATCAGGGTTATACCCAAAACTTCTCCACTTCCTGATGCTGCTTGGCTTGCTGTGCTCTTCTAGCCTCCTGCTTGTCTGCCGAGAATTCTTGACATGAAGCTCAAAACAAATATCTGGTGACCAGCTCACTGCTGTCTGCCAAGAGCCTTCATGTTGGTCAACACACAACCCATGCCATAGAAACATTTAAGCAAACAAATTGGGAGGAATAAGTCATTCGGTCCTTTGAACCAGCTCTGCCATTGGATATGATCATGAATGATCATTCAACTTGGTATCCTATTCCCAAACCCCCGCAGATACTTTGATCTCATTAGCCCAAGAACTATATCTAAGTCTTTCTTTAAAAGATTCAACATTTTGGCTTCAGGATAGGTTTGCTCGCTGAGCTGGGAAGTTCATTTTCAGATGGATCGTCACCATAACATCTTCAGTGAGCCTCGGGACAAAGCACTGCTAGTGTTTCCTGCTTTCTATTTATATGTTTTGGTTTTCTTGGGTTTCCTTGGGTTGGTGATGTCATTTCCTGTGGTGACATTATTTCCTTTGACAGTGTCATTTCCTGTTTTTTTCTCAGGGGGTGGTAAACGGGGTCCAAGTCAATGTGTTTGTTGTTTACAGTTCCAGTTGGAATGCCATGCTTCCAGGAATTCTCTTGTGTGGCTCTGTTTGGCTTGTCCTAGGATGACCTGGATGTCCTACATCCAGAAGCTCAACCTGAGCTAAAAAACTTCTCAAAACCTGCTAATTTTGGCCTCAAACACATTCTGGGACAGACAGTTTCACATGCTCACCACTTCCTGCACCAACGACATAGGTAGGAAGAGAGGTGGGGAGGTCATTCAAGAGCTCAGGGAGTTAGGCTGGAAGCTGAAAGCTAGGACAGACAGAGTCGTCATCTCTGGGTTGTTGCCGGTTCCACATGACAGTGATGCAAGGAATAGGGAGAGAGTGTAGTTGAACACGTGGCTGCAAGGATGGTGTAGGAGGGAGGGCTTCAGGTATTTGGACAATTGGACTGCATTCTGGGGAAGATGGGACCTGTACAAGCAGGACGGGTTGCACCTGAACCAGAAGGGCACCAATATCCTGGGGGGTAGGTTTGCTAGCTATCTTCGGGGGGATTTAAACTAATTTGGCAGGGGGATGGGATCTGGACTTGTAGTCCAGCAAGTAGGCTAGCTGTTTGTCAGGATGTCCAAGTATGTGGGGAGGCTGTGAAGAAGGTAGCACTGACAGGGAATACTTGCGGACACAGAGATGGGTTCATGTGCGTATACTTCAACACAAGGAGTATCAGAAATAAGGTCGGTGAACTTAAGGCGTGGATAGGTACCTGGGACTACGATGTTGTGGCCATCACGGAAACGTGGATAAAAGAGGGACAGGAATGGTTGTTGGAGGTTCCTGGTTACAGATGTTTCAGTAAGATTAGGGAGGGTGGTAAAAAAGGAGGGGGGGGGGGGGTGACGTTGCTAATTAGATATGTATGTACCGGTCAGACAGGAAAGAAATGGTCGTGTGAGGGAACCTTGGTTGACGAGGGAGGCAGATGGAGTTCAACCCTGCCAAGTGTGAGGTTGTCCATTTTGGAAAGACAAATAAGAATGCGGAATACAGGGTTAACGGTAGGGTTCTTAGTGTGGTGGAGGAGCAGAGGAATCTTGGGGTCTATGTTCATAGGTCTTTGAAAGTTGCCATTCAGGTGAATAGAGCTTGTAAGAAGGCCTATGGTGTATTAGCGTTCATTAGCAGAGGGATTGAATTCAAGAGTCGTGAAGTGATGTTGCAACTGTACAGGACTTTGGTTAGGCCACATTTGGAGTACTGTGTGCAGTTCTGGTCGCCTCACTTCAGGAAAGATGTGGAAGCTTTGGAGAGGGTGCAGAGAAGATTTACCAGGATGTTGCCTGGAATGGAGAATAGGTCGTACGAGGATAGGTTGAGAGTGCTAGGCCTTTTCTCACTGGAACAGTGAAGGATGAGGGGTGACTTGATAGAGGTGTATAAGATGATCAGAGGAATAGATAGAGTAGACAGTCAGAAACGTTTTCCCTGGGTACAAGAGTGTTACAAGGGGACATAAATTTAAGGTGAAGGGTGGAAGGTATAGGGGAGATGTCAGGGGTGGGTTCTTTACCCAGAGAGTGGCGGGGGCATGGACTGCGCTGCCTGTGGGAGTGGTAGAGTCAGAATCTTTGGTGACCTTTAAGCGGCAATTGGATAGGTACATGGATGGGTGCTTAAGCTAGGACAAATGTTCGGCACAACATCGTGGGCCGAAGGGCCTGTTCTGTGCTGTATTGTTCTATAAAGATGAAACTTCTCCCCAACTAAATGGCCTAACTTGCCAAAATAGCCTTTACTCTTCACAAACATTGTTATCTAACATACGCCAGTGTCTAAGAGCCCTCATGGCACATCTCTGATCCACTGGCAGGGCACATTTGTACTTTAATGTTATTATAATGCTGCAGCAAGGACATTTTGCACTCAGGGACATGCATCTAGCTCATGGACTGGTCCAAGTTAAACCTTTGGGCACTTTGCTCACTATTTTAATTCTCACTCTCTTTAAGCTTGCCTGGATTCTCACAGTATCCCTGTCTTGCCTTGCCCTCTGTCACAGATACCAGATTCACAGCATCACTATTGTCTTCCTTCAGACACAAAGCCAGTCCTCAATCATGCCAAAGGAGACACTCTCTGGTCAAGGGCTCTCTGCACAGTAAATTGAAGTCAGCCTCTGATATCAATCCTGGCTTGGACATGGTCAATCAGCTGCTCAGATCTGTCAGAATCAGAATTCTCTCTTCATAAGGGATAAGGAGCCAAATGCTGTGTGGCCCTAGCTTGACTCAATCTGCCTTATTGGGGGCTGCTTTACTCCTGAAATGTGAGAAAGGGAGTTATTAACAGAGATGAAAATTGTTGGCTCAGCTGCTATGTTTGGTGCAGATGGTAAGGTATGCCAAGTAAGTGAGTAGGCAGTGCTGACAGCATGCAGGGTTGGGGTTGTAAGTTGTTGTGGTGGGTGAGAATGAATGAGGGAAGATGTTGCAGACAACAGGGATAGAGTATGAGTCTTGGTGAAGGTGGGTACAGTAGCAGAGACTGAGTGAGTGTGAGGTATCAGAGGGAAGATGGCCATTGACTTTCTTCCAATATTTGCAATTCATCAGCTGGCTGAGACTGTATTGATCAAGGTCTGGTGTCATGGCCTCTTTTGCATGTCCTAGTGGAAAAGGACATAAAGCAAGGTACCAACTTTCCTTTCTCTATCATATCTGGGACGAATGTCAGGAACTGTACAGAACTAACAGTTCTGGTTAAGATGCACAATTTTATTTAGAAGAAGGCACCATTGCCAGGGATAGCTTTTTTTATGTTTGTCTTTTTTTTTAATTCATCATGACATGTGGGTCTCACTGGCTAGGCCAGCATTTATTGTCTATCATTAGTAGCCCATTGAGAAGGTGGTAGTGAGCTGCCTTCTTGAACTGCTGCAGTCCATGTTCTGTAGTACACCACAATACCATTATGGAGGGAGTTCCAGGATTTTGAACCAGCGACAGTGAAGAAATGATAAAATATTTCCAAGTCGGGTGAGTGGCTTGGAGGGAAATTTGCAGGAATGGTTCCCATCTATTTACTGCCTTTGTCGTTCCAGATGGAAATAGTGGTGGGTTTGAAAGGTGCTGTTTAAGGAGCGTTGATGAACTTCTGCAGTGCACTTTGTGGTTGGTGCAACTGCTGCTACGGTGACAGTGGCAGGTTGATCTAGGTACTGTGAGTGTAGAATGAGGCTAGAATCGGCCGTGAGGGCACTTAGCAGTGGGATAGGGAGTTAAGGCTTTGGTAAGGTGGGGTGAAAGGGAGACTTGTCGAAAGTCTCCTTGAAACTCAACAAAACTGACAGAGCCAAAATAATTCAGCCCATTAACATTGACTCTGCCACCAGTTGGCTACAATAATAACACATTAAACGTTGGAATTTACAATCAAATTCATAAATGAAACAATGCCAGTTTTCATAAAAATTAATTATCCTTGAGCCAACACCTCACTCAATTGACCATTCTTCAGACATCAACCTAGAGATGAAGCGGGCTTGTCGAGTGTGTACTGCATCACAGATCAGCCTAAATATAGCCCTCACCTACACACTTTTCATGAGTCTCTGGATAGTGTTCAGGACCAGTAACCCTCACAGAGGATACCTGAGTAAACCATGATAGCCCTCAAGCCCATGCTGGCTCAAATCAACTAGACATGGCTCATCTCCATGCTGGGTTTGTGAGGAATCTGTTACTGCAGCTCTGACTTTGAGCACTAACACTGTGCTGCCAACTGTATACATATGATGTAATTCAGCAGACATGAGCCATTGCAGCTACCATACAAACAGATTGTAAAAATACTTCAAATACAGCATTCATCATAAAACTTAATAGATTGGAGCTCTACAAAACAAGAATAATATTTCATTCAACAAACAATATGATTATCAAAAGGCTTTTTAAATATACTGGCTTATTTTTCAGTTTTGTTTTATTAACATCAGGTCTGCAGTCTCAAAAGATTAATAGTTCAAACCTTACCGTACATCTTACAGCAGATTATACCATCTCTCCCTCATTTCCAGGCATCTGAAAGAATTTAATCTTTCCAAGAAATGATCGATACAGTTTATCCTAACTCCTGTATGACGCTAGCAATGGTCTTGATGAATTCTCAATGACAGACATACAGAGACATTTCATTCACTACAGTCAACAAGGGATGAATGAAGGAGGAATCATTGATCCAGTGGTATTCCTTTCTTCCTCTCTGGGGACGAGTGTATTAAGACTCTCAGTCCTTGATACAATGCTTCGGCTCTGCATGCATTACATCAGCAGCTTTTTCTTGGCAGAGACACAGCTTATTAGATTGGGGGGGGGGGGGGGGGGTAGGTGGTGAATTCTCAGTGCAGTTAAAACATATTTCACATCGGGAATTAACACAGAGAAGAATGCCATTAATCAAATCCGTAGCAGTGGCATTGTTGCCTGTTTTATCCATAAAATATCTTCCACCATTTATCCAAAATCTGATCTGAATGCCTTGCACTGTGGATGATAGAGACTGTCTAATGCTGTTATTTACAGTAAACGACAGTCCCCTCCACTGTCACGATCATACTCTCTAATGTATGAGAGACTATGAGCGAATGAGGAAGTTAAGAGGCAGCTGTCAGCAGGACAGAGATTTCAAAATACTTGTTATGTTTAAATACTTACCATTTCCAACATGGTGGTCAGCGATTCCACAGCAGTCCATGAGAAATACAACTATGTATGCTCATTGGCATTCCAATAAATCTGAGGGTTGAGTTTCACTTGACAAAGAAGAAAGCACTTTTAAAAAGGATGAAAAGCAAGAAACCACAGCGCTGATCTTTCTCGATGTCTGCAATGCTGCTATTGTACTGTCTGTCAGAAGGAGATTTCTGGATTCAACAGAGCAAGGAGCAGAGCTTTATATTTCCAGCCTTCTCCCTCCGCCTTCTTCTTTCTCCCTTCAAGGGCGTTATGATACCAGTGACACACTTAGACCAATTTCCAATCCTTTCACTCTCATAGATGCACAAATAATAGCTTTCAGTGCTCTATGGAAACGTAAGATGCATCACAATCTTTCAGTGACACAAACTCCAATCTGGAACAACAACAATTAGTTTTTAACCATTTAATTTTACATCAGAGATTGTGAAGTATAGACAGTACTGATTCAATTAAATGTAAAATAACTAAGCAACTCAACATATACACAATAAAACAGTCTCCACTGCTGCACCATTTAAGTGTAAGTTATCAATCAATAACTTTAAAGGAAAAACAACAAAATAAAGCAATGATTAACCAATTCAGTCCTTCCAATTTCTCACTTCTTGCCAAAACGTTATTTATAAATAATGTATGATCAGAACCATACCTGATCTATGGTTCTACAGGGGGAGCTATTGATCTAAGAAACTCACTGAATACAACATTAATTTGAAGTCAGCTTCTATACTGTAAAAAGGTAAAGTTCTATGCATGAAATCCCAATGTCAGCAGGCCAGAATCTGTGATTACAAATGAATTGAAGGAATGATTTTTAACTTGTATGTTTTACTCCTCACAGATATGCAGCAGGCCTAATGCATGCTTGCAAAAAGAGAATATACAGATGAAAATGGGAGATTTCACAATGGAATGTGCACATAAAGCAAGGGTAACATCCCAATTAGATAAATGTGAGGTGCTGCAGTTTGGAAAGGCAAGTCAGGGCAGGATTTACACACTTAATGGAAAGATGCTGGGGAGTATTGCTGAACAAACAGACCTGGGAGTGCAGGTTCATAGTGCCTTGAAAGTGGAATCCCAGGTAGACAGGATAGCGAAGAAGGCATTTGGTATGCTTGCCTTTATTGGTCAGTGCATTGAGTATATAAGTTGGGAGGTCATGTTGCAACCTTACAGGACATTGGTTCAGCCCCTTTTGAAATACAGTGTTCAATTCTGGTCTCTCTGCTATAAAAAGGATGTTATGAAACTTGAAAGGGTTCGGAAAATATTTACAAGGATGTTGTTAGGATTAGAGGGTTTGAGCTATAGGGAGAGGCTGAATAGGCTGGGGTTATTTTCCCTGGAGTGTCAGAGATTGAAGAGTGACCTTACAGTGGTTTGTAAAATCACGAAGAGCATGGATAGCGTGAATTGCCATGGCCTTTTCCATGGGTTGGGGGAGTCCAAAACTAGAGGGAACTTGTTTAAGGTGAGAGGGGAAAGATTTAAAGAGGACCTAAGGGGCAACTTTTTCATGCAGAGGATGGTACAAGTATGGAATGGGCTGCCAGAGGAACTTCCTATTCATATAACATTTAGAGGGATATGGGCCACATGCTGGCAAATTCAACTAGATCTACTTAGGATATATGGTAGGCATGGACGAGTTTGACCAAAGAGTTTGTTTCCACGCTATACAGCTCTATGGCTCTATGACTCCCAGCTAAAATCAGGCAGGAGCAGAAGGGACATACACTTTCCCTTGCAATGATTGGAAGAAATCTGCTGTTTTCATCAAGAAGAAATGGTGGGATGTAGGCAAGGAGGTGAGCAGCTGGAGGATTGGCTAGAAATCATGCGCACTTATCAAAGAGAAGTACATATTATCGGATAAGGCTAGAGGTTACAAAAACAATAGAAGGACAAAATTAAAGGATACGTTTCTGAATGCATTCAGAATAAAACAAATTAGCTGACAGCGCAAATACAAATAATTACATCCAGTATGACTACAGCATGACAGATTGATAGATTGGGACCTAAATATTGTTAGGTGTGGGATATTTAGGAACACAGCAAGCTAAGATTATTGATGGTATTAGCACAATAAAAATGGATGACTAAAGTTCAGGAACCAAGGAATAAAGCATCTGGGTAGAGATGAGAAATAATAGAGACAAAAAGTCACTCATGGAAAAGATATACAGACTCCCTAACAGTAACCACAATGGAATATTAAGGAAACAATAATGGAGGTTCTCATAACGGTACAGCAGGAATCATGGGAGACTTTAATCTTCCTATGGGAGATTTGCTTGTGTGGTTCGGTAGAGTTTAAACTAGTTTGGCGGGGGGGGGGGTGCAAACTAGAGCTACACATCTGAGAGGGGGGTAATTGTAGGTGGGGCAGTGACAGGATGTAGTGAATCTATCGGGATGCATTATCATGTGATGAAACAAAGGGATTGGTTAAAGCAGGTCTGCTTTAATGCAAGGAGTGTCAGAAATCAGCGTGATGAACTTTAGATTAGATTAGATTAGATTTGTTTGTTTGACCAGCAGCATCTCTCCTTGAATATCCACTATACACCTGCTTAAAACAACAAGCAAAGTTAGGGTCTGATCTATTTCTTGAAATATTTTGAGGGAGTCTGGCCTGGTCATTAATACTTTATCTAATACCCATTCAATTTTATAAACCTCCATAAGATCACCCCTCAGCCTCCTATACTCCGAGCGAAAAAACCTATTCAGCCTCTTCTCATAACTCAAACCTTCCAGTGTAATAACCGTCCTTGTAAACCTTTTTTGCACCTTACCAGTTTAATAACATTCTTCCTATAGCAGGGCAACCAGACTTATATGCATGGGGCCTTATCAATATCTCATGCAGCTATAACATATTAACTCAAACCTTCCAGTGTAATAACCGTCCTTGTAAACCTTTTTTGCACCTTACCAGTTTAATAACATTCTTCCTATAGCAGGGCAACCAGACTTATATGCATGGGGCCTTATCAATATCTCATGCAGCTATAACATATTATCCCAACTCTTGTACTCAATTCTCTGACTGATAAAGGCAAGCGTGCCAAATGCCTTCTTTACCACCTTGTTAATCTGTGATGCCACTTTCAAGGAACAATATACGTGTATCTTTAGGTCTCTCTGTTAGACAGCACTCCACAAGGTCTGTATTTATCTAAATTAAACTCCATTGCTGAAATGCTGAGTTTCTCTAGCAATTTCTGTTTTTGTGTTATGGAGGGACATAGATGGGTTAAATGAGGGGGTAAAGATCAGGTAAATGGACTATACTATGGGAAAATGTTAAATTGTCCATTTTGTCAGGAACAATAAGAATGAAGCATATTCCCTAAATGGTGAGAGACTGCAAAGCTCTATGAAGCAGAGGGATTGGTGTGTCCTAATGCATGAGCCACAAAAACTCTCATATCCAGGGTAGAACAAGTAATAGGAAAGCCAATAGAATGTTCCAATTTATTGCAAGAAAATTTGAATAGAATGCAGGGAGGTTATGCTTCAATTGAACAGGGCATTGATCAGACCACATTTGGAGCACTGGGTACAGTGTTGGTTTCCTTACTTATGGAAAGATGTAAATACATTGGAAGCAGTTTAGAAAAGGGTTACAAAATTAATAGCTAGAATAGGCAGGTTATCCCATGAGTTAAGAATGTGTTGCTGGAAAAGCACAGCAGGTCAGGCAGCTTCTGAGGAGCTGGAAAATCAATGTTTCGGGCCAGACCCCTTCATCAGGAATGAGAGTTTCCATTCTTTTCCAGCAACACACTCTCAACTCTGATCCTCAGATGCTGCCTGACCTGCTGTGCTTTTCCAGCAACATATTCTCAACTCTGACTCCTCGGATGCTGCCTGACCTGCTGTACTTTTCCAGCAACACACTCTCAACTCTGACTCCTCAGATGCTGCCTGATCTGCTGTACTTTTCCAGTAACACACTTTCAATTCTGATCCTCGGATGCTGCCTGATCTGCTGTGCTTTTCCAGCAACATATTCTCAACTCTGATCCTCGGATGCTGCCTGACCTGCTGTGCTTTTCCCGCAACACACTTACAACTCTGATCCTCAGATGCTGCCTGACGTGCTGTGCTTTTCCAGCAACACATTCTCAACTCTGACTCCTCGGATGCTGCCTGATCTGCTGTGCTTTTCCAGCAACACACTCTCAACTCTGATCTCCAGCATCTGCAGAGTTCACTGTCTCCTAGGTTATCCAATGAGGAAAGATTAGGCAGGATAGGCTTCTATCCACTGGAGTTTAGATGGGTAACATATAATCTGATTGAAATTTGCAAAATCCTGAGGATTCTTGACAGGGGACATGTGGAAAGGATGATTTTCTCATGTGGGAGAATCTAGAACTAAGGTCACCGTTTCAATATATGTAGGTGCCCACTTAAGAAAAAGATGAGAATTTCTTTCTCACAGAACTATGAGTCTCTTGAACTCTTTCTGGGAAGAAAAAGTGAAAAAACACACAACACTGCTTAGAAATTAATGTACTGTTTGTGCTGGAGCTCCACTTAGAAGAACAGTATACAATGAGTTGGTTCAGTATCAGGGGTTAAGGAGATAACGTGTAATAATGCACTACATTAATTATGGGTGATTTTAATCTTCATGCAGATTGGCAAAATCAAATTGGCAGACGTATTCATGAGGAAGAATTCATCGAATGTATTTGGGATAGTTTCCTGAAATAATATGTTGTGTATCCAATCAGGGATCAGGTGATTTTGGATCTGGTATTGTATAATGTGGTTCAATAAATGAACTTTGAGTAAGAGAAAGCTCATAATGACCTATACATTGTAGAATTTAGCATTCACGTTGAAAGTGAGAAAGTTGAAGCAGAGAAAAACTGTGCTAAACCTAAATAAGGGTAATGAGGGCAGAGATACTTGGAAGTGTATGGTAAAATAGAGCAAAGTCAGCATGGTTTCATCAAGGGAAAGTCATGCCTGACAGATCTGCTATAATGTTTTGAGGAAGTAATGAGCAGGTGAGACAAAGGACAGCCAATGGATGTTAGCTTCTTGGACTTCAAGAACGCCTTTGACAAGGTGCCACACAGGAGGCTACTGAGTATGATGAGGGTCCATGGTGTCAGAGGCAAGGTGCTAGCATGGATAGAAGCTTGACTGTCTAGCAAAAAACAGAGAATGGGGATAAAAAGGTCTTTCTCAGGATGACCAAGTGGTGCTCCACAAGGCTCAATGTTGGGACCACAACTTTTTATTTTATTCATTAATGATCTGGATGAAGGAACTGAGGGTACTCTGGCAAAGTTTGCAGATGAAACAAAGATATGTAGAGGGACAGGTAGCATTGAAGAGGCAGGAAGACTGTTGAAGGATTTGGACAGGTTACGAGAGTGGAGTACAATGGATGGAGTACAATATGGGAAAGTGTAAGGTCACGCACTTTGGTAGGCATGGACTATTTTCTATATGGGGAGAAAAT